>NC_048599.1:133870400-134140400 GCF_003668045.3 Cricetulus griseus
GAAACAGAGATGGGAGAGCACACAGAGAGAGAGAGAGAGAGACAGGGGGAGAGAGAGAGACAGGGAGAGAGAGAGCGTAAAGGGGCAGGAGCCTATCTTTTAAAGGGGTCCTCTGCACCTGCGTGCAGACTTCTTTCCCATGGAACCTTGGGCTGACCAGGGTATTGCCTGAGTGGATTCCACCAGGTAACAGGGCAGGCCAGCATAATGCCTGAACCTTTCATTCCCACCTCTACTTATTATTTAAAAAAAGGTGGGGTGTTTAGACATGGCAGGTTAAGGAATAAGGGCGTTGAATTCTTAAGACTGCTTCCTGCTGATGTGGGGGCGTTGACCATCTTGGGGGGCCCGAGAAGGTTGGGGTGCTGCCACGTCCTGGGGAAGTTGGTTGTTTTATTGTAGTCCAGGCTATATGGAACTCCCTGGTGCCTCTTAGACCTGGATGTTGACAGAGCAGAAGACAAGGTCGAGTTTAGAAAAATTTTTTTCTTAGGTCCTGTCACTTGAGGGGAAGATTGTAAGATGAGGGAGGGGTTCCCGAGGTGTCCCAAGATGAGTGAAGGGAATTTGGGACCAGGGAAAGATTGAATATTACCTGGAGTGAACCTGACCTGTTTGGATCTGATTCGGCTCCCTGGAACTTACAAGAATCCTTAGAGTTTGTGGAAACATAAGTATTAGACATGTTAGAAGCATATTCATGTTAGAAGCAATTTGGCTGAAAGTATTACCATTTAAAAACAGACAGATTTTTTTAGGACAATGAAAAGCATCTTAATCTTGACCTTGTAGTTATGATCCTATAATGATATTGTTGAACTTTACTATGAACAGTAGCATGAGAAATAGAGAAATCCAGAACATATTTCATTCTTTTTAATGTCTTAACTCATTTTATCATCATTTAAGCCTTTTTATACTCAGGCCTTTCTAACTACATTCGCAGACTTTCATACATCTTAGACTTTCCTATCTTTACATAGATAAACCCTAAAATACCTGTTATTGGAATCTATTTTGCTTTAAGCTGGCAAGACTATCAATCGTCAAAAGCATCAGAGTTCTTGAGAAGGATAAGATTTTACCTGAATCAATGATTAAAGAATAACAGAGACTTGCCAGCAGGCTGCATGGACAGCCATCCCCAAGGTCCTCCATCCATAGTAGTGGGCTGCAGGACACCTGCCTTCTTGCTGATAACTTGTGACCTGTGGATTAGAGACTTTGGGAAGACTCGCCTACCATTGGCCCAAGCAACGCCGGGAAAGTCGATTCCGTTGTCCTCTTGTCCATGGTATGGAATACTTTGTACCAGTTGAGGTGAAGGGCAGGGTTGCTCAGTGACCAGCGTTGTCACCGAGTCGAGATGAAGTTTCTTCAGTGCCCATCAGTTTTCTTGGAGGAAATGGGATGGGGCCAGCAGCTGGCCTATCTCTCTGTTATAAAAAGCTTTCTAACAAAACATTTTAAATGCCATATTCTCTAGATCTCTGAGCATTTGAGGGCTGTCTGTTTAGGATCTTAGCAGTTAAGTTTGCCTTTAGTTAGAGAAAAATCCCTTTTTGTAATAAAAGCTGTACCTTTGTAAAAGGCTTATAGGATAAACTGAGTGGTATAAATATTTTGTTAATTTGAAATAGACCTTTATGATTTTAAACTTTTATCATCATTTAAAGACATATAGCAATTTAGAAATATGAGACTTAGTATAGTTTAATTTAAATTGTATATAAGCTAGATAAGTATAAAGTTAAACTACAGGTACAGAGACAAGCAGGACTGGATAACAGTAAAGGAGAACCAGAATGTAATCTCTGATCCGTACATTGTAGCAAACAGACAGGAGATTTAAAGGGACAGAGTAGATTTAAACAGAGGGCCCTGGAAAGGCACAGTATTTAGTAAACAAGCCATGAACAACAGAGTCGGTGAAAGAAGAAATCATAGACAAAAAATAAAATAAAAAGCAAAAAGATCTGGCAGAAATCAAAAATCTGGTAGACAGGTAAGCTGTGTGTGCCTACAGGAAGGTCACATGACCAAAACAGTGGCAACCATAAGCCGCTTTTGTCTGTTTACCTGCTTGTTGGATGAAACCAGAAAGGTTCCTCTATGCATTTCCCATGGGTGAGGCAGGGGGAGAACCGGCAAAAAGCTCCTCTACGGATGCACGTCTGCCTGTGGGAGTTGCCAGGGGCCTGGCCCTGAAGGGGACACAGCTGTCCCGAAACCGAAAAAGGACCCAGAAATCTGAACTGAAAAAAGTAAAAAAGCACAGCTCCTGGAGCGGGATCCCATGCCTGACCTTCAGGAAATGCATCCAACAAGTGAAAGAAGAAATAAAAAGCAAGATGTCAGGTGGCAGTGCTTGCCCATGGAAGTCACTGAACTGAGTGGGTAGGCCTAAGCTAGGTCACGTGGTTATGACCAAGATGGCGGCCCCCAGGTTAGCACATTTTCAATTGCCAGAAAAGTTTCAAACCAGCAAACAAACAAAATGAAAACCAGCAAACAAACAAAAAACTCTTAGAGTGTCTCAAGCAGACATTGCCAACCAAGAAGAAACATTCAGAAATAGAACAATCAGAACAATGAGGGACATTCCCAGGTGAAAGAAAGTTCCCACTGGGAGGCAGAACTCCGCTCATTTACCTATTTGCTGCCAGTAGCCGAAAGATCCCATAAAAATGTATTTCCCGTGGGCAAGGCCGAAAAATGTATAGATTGCCCTGTCTGAGAGCACCTGGCCCGAAACCGAAAAATGGACCCAGAGTGAACAGCGCTGGGTCTGCCCCATGGAAGCAGTCTGGGTATCTTACCGGATTGTAGCGAATAGGCAGATCAGTGAGTTCCAGAAATACTTAGTTGGAAAAGCGGGGAGTTGAGTTCCGGCATCTCAGGCTGTTGCAGGCAGGAGGGAGTACCAGGAAAAGCGAAGATGAAAGTGGGTTGTAAGGTTACCCTTGCCTAACACGCACCTGCCAGTGGGTCGTGGAGAAGGTATAAAGGGCAGAGCCTTTCCACGTCCAGGTGCCAAAATGTTATTGTTTTGTTTAAAAAGAAGAAAAGAGAAATATTGAGACAGACATATTGACTATAAGTTTATTATAAGGGCCGGTAGAATGGGGAGACTAAGAAGAGGAACAGGGTAATGGCTGACCGCCATGGCCGGTCGCCATAGAGAGACAGAGCGGGGAAACAGAGATGGGAGAGCACACACACAGAGAGAGAGAGAGAGAGAGAGAGAGAGAGAGAGAGAGAGAGAGGGGAGAGAGAGAGAGAGAGAGCATAAAGGGGCAGGGGCCTATCTTTTAAAGGGGTCCTCTGCACCTGCGTGCAGACTTCTTTCCCATGGAATCTTGGGCTGACCAGGGTATTGCCTGAGTGGATTCCACCAGGTAACAGGGGCAGGCCAGCATAATGCCTGAACCTTTCAATTAGGATATGTAGTTAGTAAATTACAGATAAGAAACTTGAGAAACATTAGCCCCATGGTGAATCATCGAGACAACTTAAGAAGCAACAGAATTTCCAGGCAAATTGCAGCTGCTGCATGTGATACTGAAAACCTAAAATTAAAAATTCCCCAAAGATCCGACAATATAATGAGAGACAAAAAAGCCTGAAAGCTGCATGAATGTAGTCAAGTTCTGTGCTACCTTGAGGTCCACTCGTCCTTGACAAGTAAGAGAGTGTCTTCCATGGGCTTTCCCTCACAAAAACCTGTTGGACAGGTATACATACACTGATCCTCAACTAGGCTGTACAGCTCCAGACACTTCAAAGTAGCTCATGGAAAGTTACTTAAAAATTGACCACATACTCAGACAAACAAAAAATCTTAACAAATACAAATAAACTGAGAAAACTCCAGTATCATATCAGAGAGACACAGTTTAAACTGGATATTATCAACAACAGAAAACTAGTATATCATGGAAACTGAAGACTTTCCAGGATTTTTCTTAGCATCAAATGTGTAGTTTTTGTTTAACTCCCTATTATCCTGAAAATATACCTCCTTCCTTTAAAGTTAGAGAAAAATAGTATGGAACAAGTTGGCGTGTTAACAACTCTCTGCAACTTTAGCTGCAGGGTAATTAAAAGCATGTGACACTGAAGATCTGATGGCAAAGCATAGAGAGCAATAATGCCTTCCTAATATTATCAGCTTAGGAGTAACATTTTGTTGCCCAAACAAAGAGATTTGATGACCTTCCTCTATAAGCTAAGAAAGATAACTCATTTCATAATGAATTGTAAAATGAAGGAGATTTATTTTAAATGACCACATGTGACAAAGTTATTCTTGAGACAAAATAGATGATAAGAGGTACGTATTACTAAGAAGTTCTGCCAATATTGTTCTCCAGCCACCATTATTTCACCTTTTGGCTTTTGTAAGAGGTTTCCTGAAGAATTGAAAATATTGTTCCTAGACATCTTCATTATCTCACTTCAGAACTTGAAATTATTTTTTTTCTTCACAGAAGGAAATTCTTGCAGAAAGTCTATATTTTTTTGGAAATCCTTTTTTATTTCAATTGTCTTACACTGATGGTAGGAAATAGGGGTTCTTTGTCTAGCCTATTAAAAATCTTTACTGTAGGCACTTGTAATTCAGGCCCAAGTTCAGTACGTAGTGTTTAGATACTTTAAAGATACTTTAAAGGCAGAAGCCCTATCCTGGTTCATCACTTAGCAGCTACAGAGGGAGGTTTTGAGCAAGCCAGCAGTTTAAAACAAGCTAAGATAAGCAGTTCACTGGAGGTGATTCTGTACAAGCAGGAAGTTTAAATGAAGTTAAGTTAGCTCAGGTATCTCAACCTTGGGTTCCTAGAATCAATTTGGGTAATTTTCTGCATGATTGTCCAACATGAAGATCAAATTATATTTAAATAAAAAATGGCCTCAGCAAAAATACAAGGTGGCAGATCCCCTGTAGTGCCCTGCTCTGTCACAAATTTACTCTGAGAAATGTATAGGATGGCAGCTTTTCTATTACCTGAAAGAAGTCATTTATTACTTTGTCCTGCATGGATCCTGTGGAAGAAACTGTTTCATTTGTTCTACCAAGGCACATAGTCATTCTCCATTAAGAAAATGAAGTCTCTTAGGGAAAAACACAGTTGGGATGGGTTGGGGACCAATATGGAGTCACTTGACAGAGTACAGCCTGATCTGAACTAGGGAATAATGCCTCGGTAGCCTGTTGAGGTGATTATGTAAGACTGCTTTGCTCTAGCTATTAAGGATTGTCAATTGCTCCATTATCATTAGCATAGACATCACTACCTTGACATTATACTGCTTAATTGGTCCCCATAGCCACAGGAAAGAGGAATTATGGTGTTTTCAGAAGCAAAGAAGTAGAAGAGGTGGGACAGCAATTTTATAGGGGAAGATAGTCTGTGCCTTTCACTGAATTCTCTAGTTTATAGTCATACATACAAAAGATTGAATACCATATTTCATATGTAATTGGAACTAGGAAATGCAAGATCCTCACTGTTTCAAATGGTGATGCATTTGCTGTGTTGTAATTTAAGAAAAAAAAAACAGAATTCTCATAAAATCTCTGACTCCTATTTTACACATACCTTTTCTACCAAGGCTACCCACCTCCAGTTCCACTAAACATATTCTATGTTGTAATATTTATTATTTTCCCTGAAAGGCCAGGATAAAGTAGACCCCCTCAGCAAACAAAATAAGGCCTAGGATATAGGGTGGCTAGCTGGTTCAGCAACTCTGTTCCAGGAAAAGGCTAGCCATAAAAAGTTAGATTAGAATTTTACAAACAATCTTAAGGAATAGGGAGTTTCCCCTGTGTTTTCCCTCGGGACCCTTCACTGGTATTCTTGGTATTTTGGGTTGGGGTTTCTTCCCTCACTGGTATTCTTGGTATTTTGGGTTGTGGTTTCTTTCTTTAAATACCCCTATTCCCAGCCATTCTGGGTCGAAACTCCTCTACCCCTGCGTGGCATATGAGTCTCAGCCCCAGCTCGCTGGCTCCTGTCAATAAACTTCATGCGATTGCAGCAAGGACAGTCTCTCATGAGTACTTGGGGGATTTCGTCATCCTGAGACTTGAGTGAGGATCTTGCTTTTGGGGGTAGGCCTTACATTTGGGGGCTCGTCCGGGATTTGTGACCACCCTCGTCTCTGAAGACCCACTTGGAGGTGAGACATATTGTCTGTCTTGTCTGTGTCTTTCTGTTATTGTACTGGAGTGGTTTTGTCTGAAATCTGGTTCTGAGCTTTGCAGTTGTTCATGTCTCGGGAAGAGACAAGAACTAGTGTCTCGGGAGGAGATAGAGTGTGATCAGCAGACGTGCATGGGATATCACCGACTGCCACCCTGGAAGACATTCCAGGAAGTCTGTGGGAACCTCAGGGATGCTTGGGAGATTCCCGTCTGGGAGCCGGTGAGGGTACGGTAGTTCTCCTGGATTGGGGAAGTTATCCGTCCTCCCGGCCGTCTGTATTTCTGGAGTGGTTTTGTCTGTCTAGGTGGAGACAGATATCTGTTTTTGTCTGTGTGTCTTGGGTTTCTGGAGTGGTTTTGTCTGTCTAGGTGGAGACAGACATCTGTTAGTTTTTGTCTGTGTGCCTGGAGTTATTTTGTCTGTCTAGGTGGAGACAGACATCTGTTAGTTTTTGTCTGTGTGTCTTTGGTTTATGTTTTGACTTTGACGATGGGACAGTCTATAACGACTCCCCTAAGTTTGACTATGGACCATTGGACTGAAGTCAGGACAAGAGCTCACAATTTGTTAGTTGAGATTAAGAAAAAACCATGGCAGACATTTTGCTCCTCAGAATGGCTGATGCTTGATTTTGGCTGGCCTCCAGAGGGCACTTTTGACCTAAGCATTATTCTTGAAGTTAAAACCATTGTCTTTCAGGAAGGACCGGGATCCCATCCCAATCAACAGCCATACATTACTGTATGGCAGGATTTGGTCCAGAATCCCCCACCTTGGGTAAAACCCTGGGTTCGAGGACAGAGGCCTGGCTCCCGAGCACAAACCGCAACCTAAAGCTCCTCCCGAGAATCAACCTTCGGCTCCTCCTAAAATCCATCACAAGATAGAGAAGCCCCCGAGTGGCCGAACCCACCACCACCTCCTAACCTGCCATGCCAGATGCCTGATTCTGGTGCCAGTAGCAGTGCAGGGGGAGGGCCTGTGGACAGGCACCCGAAGCTGGTGCACTCAGAGCCCTGCACAGGGTCCTGGAGGACCACATTCGACAGTGGCGCTGCCGCTTATGGACCTCCAGAGGACCCACCCAACCTTCAACCCCTCCAGTATTGGCCTTTTTCCTCTGCTGATCTCTACAATTGGAAAACTAACCACCCCTCCTTTTCAGAGAATCCCACCAGCCTGATGGGATTAATGGAGTCCTTAATGTTCTCCCATCAACCTACTTGGGACGACTGCCAGCAGCTTTTACAGGTCCTCTTCACTACTGAAGAGAAAGAAAGGATCCTGTTGGAGGCCCGGAAAAATGTTCCTGGAGCAAATGGGGCACTGAGCAATCTTCCGAATGAAATAGATGCTGGGTTTCCCTTAACCGGCCTGATTGGGACTTCAACACAGCGGCAGGTAGGGAGCGGCTGACTGTCTACCACCGGGCTCTAGTGGCAGGTCTCAGAGGGGCCGCTAGATGACCCACTAATTTGGCTAAGGTAAGAGAGGTTCTCCAAGGGCCCGCTGAACCACCATCTGTGTTTCTTGAACGTTTAATGAAGGCTTACAGGTGTTATACTCCCTTTGACCCAACCTCTGAAGGTCAGCGAGCAGTGATAGCTATGGCTTTTATAGGACAGTCAGCATCAGACATTAAGAAAAAGTTACAATGGCTAGAAGGGCTGCAAGATTATACCTTGCAGGATTTGGTGAAGGAAGCAGAAAAAGTGTTTCATAAGCAGGAGACTGAGGAGAAGAAACGAGAAAGAGGGAAGCGAGAGGCAGAAGAAAGAGAGAACCGTAGACAAGGAGAGATCGTAGACAAGAAAGAAATTTGACTAGAATTTTGGCCGCAGTGGTAAGAGAAAAGGAAAAGACAGGACCTAGACAGATAGGGGACCTGGGCAACAGGAGACCAAGGGTGAGCAATGATGGACAAAGGCGCCTTCTTTATAAAGATCAATGTGCTTACTGTAAAGAGAGAGGACACTGGGCAAGAGAGTGCCCAAAGAAAAAAGAAAGGGCCCCTAAGGTACTGGCCCTAGAAGAAAATGAATGGAGGGGTCGGGGCTCGGACCCTCTACCCAAGCCTAGGGTAACCCTAACTGTGGAGGGGACCCCCATGGACTTTTTAGTGGACACAGGGGCTGAGCACTCTGTGCTGAAACAACATTGGGAAAGCTAAAAAATACAAAGATGATAGTAATTGGGGCAACTGGACAGAAACAATACCCATGGACCACCTCACAGACTGTAGACCTGGGAAGAGGACAAGTGACTCATTCCTTCTTAGTTATTCCTGAGTGTCCTATGCCTTTACTGGGAAGAGATTTGTTAACAAAGTTAAAAGCCCAGATCAGGTTCACTCGAATTGGACTGAAGGTGACATGGGAAACTCCCACTTCCATGGCATTAGCCCTGAGGCTTGAAGAAGAGTATAGACTACTCCTGAGTCAGGAAAAAACCTCTGACATAAAAGGCTGGTTGACAACATTCCCTAAGGCCTGGGTGGAGACTGGAGGAATGGACATGGCAATAAGAGTTCCCCCAATAGTAGTAGGACTAAAAACTGGTGCCACCCCTATAGGTGTACGTCAGTACCCAATGAGCCGAGAGGCTAGGGAAGGAATCAGGCCTCACATCCAAAGGCTACTACAACAAGGTATTTTGGTACCTTGCCAGTCTCCCTGGAATACTCCCCTGTTACCGGTCAAAAAACCAGGTACTAACGACTACAAACCAGTACAAGACCTAAGGGAAATCAACAAGAGGGTCCAGGACATACAGCCAACTGTCCCCAACCCTTACAATCTCCTCAGCTCACTCCCACCAGACAGGACGTGGTATACTGTTCTAGATCTGAAAGATGCTTTCTTCTGCCTAAAATTACATCATTCCAGCCAACCTATTTTTGCTTTTGAATGGAGAGATCCAGACGTCGGAATAGTGCATCAGTTGACCTGGACTAGATTACCCCAAGGCTTCAAAAATTCTCCTACTCTCTTTGATGAGGCCCTCCACCGGGACCTGGCCACCTGCAGAGCTGAAAATCCCCAGGTAACCTTGCTCCCATATGTTGATGATTTGCTTTTGGCAGCACCTACTAAGTCTGAATGCAGTCAAGGGACTGAGAAACTGCTAACGGAGTTAGGTGAGTTGGGGTACCGAGACTTGGCTAAAAAGGCTCAACTGTGTCAAACGGAGGTTACTTATCTGGGATACGTACTTCAAGATGGAAAGCGATGGTTAACGGAAGCCAGAAAAAAGACTGTAACCAAGATCCCTACCCCGACTATGCCTAGACAAGTAAGAGAATTTTGGGGGACTGCTGGCTTCTGCAGGCTGTGGATACCAAGGTTTGCAACCTTGGCTGCCCCATTGTACCCGCTAACCAAGGAAGGGGGAGTCTTTATGTGGACCCCAGATCATCAGAAAGCCTTTGAAGAAATTAAAAGGGCTCTACTAATGGCCCCAGCTCTAGCTTTGCCTGACCTAACCAAACCTTTTACTCTCTATGTGGATGAGAGAGCAGGGGTCACCAGAGGAGTCCTTACTCAGACTTTGGGACCATGGAAGAGGCCAGTCACTTACCTATCAAAAAAATTAGACCCTGTTGCCAGTGGGTGGCCGTCTTGTCTAAAAGCTGTTGCTGCCATGGCTCTGCTTGTTAAGGACGCTGATAAGCTCACATTGAGGCAACAAACAACTGTGGTGGCACCCCATGCTCTAGAAAGCATCATTCGACAGCCTCCGGATTGATGGATGACCAATGCTCATGTGACACATTATCAGAGCCTCTTGTTGACTGAACAAGTGACCTTTGCACCCCCTGCTGTCCTCAATCCAGCTACCCTACTGCCTGAGACTGATGATTCCTCACCTATTCATCACTGCGCTGATATTCTGGCAGAAGAAACCAGTATCCAAAATGACCTAAGGACCAGCCTTGGCCTGGGAGTCTGAACTGGTACACAGATGGCAGCAGCTTCATGGTTGAAGGTAAGCGGAAGGCCGGGGCAACAGTGTTGGATGGAAAGCAAGTGATCTGGGCCAGCAGCCTCCCTGAAGGGACGTCAGCCCAGAAAGCCGAACTTGTGGCCCTGATACAAGCTCTACGGATGGCAGAGGGGAAGTCCATCAACATCTACACTGATAGCAGGTATGCCTTTGCCACTGCCCACATACATGGAGCAATATACAGACAAAGAGGGCTGTTAACTTCTGTAGGAAAAGACATCAAAAATAAAGAAGACATTCTAAGTCTCCTCTAGGCCATACATTTACCAAAAAAGGTAGCCATCATACATTGTCCAGGGCACCAGAAAGCTCGAGATGCTGTGGCTAGAAGAAACCAGATGGCAGATCTAACCGCTAAACAAGCGGCTCAAGAAGCAATGATCCTAGCTGTCAAAAATTCTAGAGATTGTTATGATACCAACAAAGCCAACTTCAAATACACCCCCGAGGACTATCAAGTTATGGGGAAATTAAGGCTGACAAAGGAAGCCCCATGTGGGGCCATAGAGACAGAAGAAGGAAAACTAGTCCTCCCTCAGAAGGAAGGACATGAATATGTTACCAACCTACATTACCTAACTCATTTGGGGACTAAAAAACTAAAAGATGTGGTTAAGTCCTCTGACTATTATGTTATAGGACTCTCTGACTTGGCAGAAGAAATGACCAAGAACTGCAAGGTCTGTGCTATGGTTAATGCAGGGCACTTCATATGTACTCCTGGGAAGAGGCTCAGGGGCGATAGGCCTGGAGTCTACTGGGAGGTAGATTTTACAGAGATCAAGCCAGCCAGATATGGTAACAAGTATTTATTAGTTTTTATAGATACCTTTTCAGGCTGGGTGGAAGCTTTCCCCACCAAAGCTCAGAGGGCCAATGTGGTGGCTAAGAAGATTCTAGAAGAAATCTTCCCGAGGTTTGGGATACCCAAGGTAATCTGGTCTAATAATGGACCTGTCTTTGTTGCCCAGGTAAGCCAGGGACTGGCCACCCAACTGGGGATCAATTGGAAATTACATTGTGCTTATCGACCCCAGAGTTCAGGCCAGGTAGAGAGGGTAAATAGAACAATGAAAGAGACCCTAACAAAATTAGCCTTAGAGACTAGTGGGAATGACTGGACAGCTCTCCTTCCCTTTGCCCTGTTCTGAGTTAGGAACACCCCAGGGAAATTTAAACTCACCCCTTATGAGATCTTGTGTGGTGGACTGCCACCATTCACTGAGTCGGGTAGAATAAATAATCTGATGCTGTTCTTTCTAAACCTTTGTTTGCCCGCCTAAAGGCCCTCGAGGTGGTGAGACACCAGACCTGGGAACAACTAAAAGAGGTGTATAGGCTGAAGATTCACAAGTGCCACACCAGTTCCAAGTAGGGGACACCGTCTTTGTCTGGCGGCACCGAATTAGGAATCTAGAGCCTCGTTGGAAAGGACCATATTTAGTGCTCCTAACGACCCCTACAGCAGTGAAGATTGAAGGCATTTCTGCTTGGATCCACGCCTCACATGTAAAGCAAGCCCTTGAACTCCAAAAAAAAAAATGAGTGAAAACTGGAAAAGACTATGGATCCTCTTAAGCTCCGCCTTCATCGTGAGCATAGCTCAGGTGAAGAATAACAACCCCCATGCTACCCCAAAATTAACTTAGCAGGCAATATCACAAACTGGGAATGTAGTCTGGTCAATTTCCAAGACTGCCCCACCCTGGAAACTGCCCCACTCTAACCCCTGATGTATGCCAATTAGTAGCTGGACTGGACAATTGGGATGTACCTGATTATCTCCCAACTAATTTACCCACTGTTGGAAGAATTGGCACAAACCCAGGATGCAGTAATCCGCTCACCCGCTGTGCAATACGGGAAGCAGATTTGTATGTGTGCCCTAGGGAAGGTAGGTCTCAACCACAAGTAGTGAAGTGTGGGGGTCCTGAGTCCTTCTACTGTAAGGCATGGGGATGTGAGACTACTGGAGACGCCTGGTGGAAACCTTCGTCTTGGGACTTAATTACGGTTAAGAAAAACCATACTGAGAGGCCTATCTGTCTTCCATAAGCTCTAGGGTCAAACAGATAACAAATGGACCTTGCAGCAGAACCCCTTACTGTAATCCTCTAAATGTAACCTTTACAGACTCTGGGAAGAGATTGAAGAAATGGGTTAGGGGCCAGAGCTGGGGATTAAGATTCCATGTGTCAGGAGAAGATCCGGGATTGGTTATGACACTGAGACTTAAGATACAGAACCCCTCTCCCTTACCAGTTGGGCCTAACAAAGTTTTGCCTGATCAAGGTCCTCCGGCCCCAGTACTCCCCAAAGGACTTCATATTCCTCCTAGGAATCTAACCTTTAACCCTGCACCTATGTCTACCTTAGGTAACTCTTTTCTGGCGATGCCTTCCACTGGACAGAGATTGTTAAATTTGAAAGAGGGGGCTTTCTCTGTGCTAAACAGTTCTAACCCTAACTTGACAGATTCTTGTTGGCTCTGCCTTGCTCCAGGACCTCCTTATTATGAAGTAATTGCAGGGTCCGGGACCTTTAACAACACCACTAGTCCAGATGCTGTGTATGGGGGACTAGTCATAGGTTGACACTTACTGAGGTTACAGGCATAGGGACCTGCTTGGGAAACCCACCAGCTGCTTACAAATGTTTATGTAATAAGACTCATAAGAGCCCTAAGACTCCTGACACCCGGTACTTGGTTCCTGGCATAGATAAATGGTGGGCTTGTAGTACAGGCCTAACACCTTGCGTGTCGACAATGGTCTTCAATGACACCAAAGATTACTGCGTGCTTGTACAATTAATTCCTAGAGTCTTTTATCATCCAGCCAACACGCTTGAGGATGAATTTGACAAGCACCAACCCGCTTTCGGAGAGAACCCATCTCTTTGACGTTAGCAGTAATCTTGGGCCTCGGGGTAGCTGCTGGCATTGGAACAGGTACCACTGCTCTAATGCAGGCTCCTCACTACTTTACTGAATTAAGAGTAGCCATGGATGAAGACTTAAGGTCACTAGAACAATCTATTTCCCAGCTGGAAGAATCACTGACATCCCTATCAGAAGTAGTTTTGCAGAATAGAAGGGGATTAGATTTGTTATTTTTAAAAGACGGAGGATTATGTGCTGCTCTCAGAGAAGAATGTTGCTTTTATGTAGACCATTCAGGAGTAATTAAGGACTCCATGAGCAAACTGAAAGAGAGGTTAGACAAAAGACAGAGAGACAGAGAAACACATCAAGGATGGTTTGAAAGCTGGTTTAGTAGATCCCCTTGGATGACTACTCTGATATCTTCCCTTATGGGACCTTTCTTGATTTTGCTTCTGCTTATGATTTTAGGTACATGTGTGTTAAATTGGTTAGTTACCTTCATTAGAGAAAGAATAAGTGTTGTTCAGATTTTGATGTTGCACCAGCAATATAGCTCTTTACAAGGTCAAGAGAATCAATATCATGAAGACATTGATATCTAGTTCTATGATTAGAACTAATTACTAGAAGAAGTGGGGAGATGAAAGGCCAGGATAAAGACGACCCCCTCAGCAGACAAAATAAGGCCTAGGATATAGGGTGGCTAGCTGGTTCAGTAACTCTGTTCCAGGAAAAGGCTAGCCATAAAAAGTTAGATTAGAATGTTACAAACAATCTTAAGGAATAGGGAGTTTCCCCTTGTGTTTTCCCCCGGGACCCTTCACTGGTATTCTTGGTATTTTGGGTTGTGGTTTCTTTCTTTAAAAACCCCTATTCCCAGCCATTTGGGGTCAAAACTCCTCCACCCCTGCGTGGGATATGAGTCTCAGCCCCAGCTCGCTGGCTCCTGTCAATAAACCTCATGCGATTGCAGCAAGGACAGTCTCTCATGAGTACTTGGGGCATCGAGTCATCCCAAGACTTGAGTGAGGATCTTCCCTTTCGGGGGTAGGCCTTACATCCCCATGGATCCAGCGTCTGTTATACTTCAGATTGTTCTCCATAGGCTCTGAGAACCATATCTTGATCTCCTTTGATTTTCAATATATTTTATTTATGCTGAAGTTCTAACCTTTGTAGGCACAGCTTTTTATTTCTAAAACATGCTTTTCGTGTCTTTGTTAAAAATAAAATTACAGATTTGTAGGAAATAATTGGAGCAAATTACCCTTCAGAAAAGCTTATCTGAGAGTCTCAGAAGGAAGTACAGCCCTTAGGGTTCTAAGAAGTGGCTTCATTAGGAGAGATGCCGACCATGTACAGCATGGTGCTAATCCTAAAGGTAAGAATTTTCAAATACCCAAAAAGGGGGTCACTGAAACTTGGAAATTTGTAGGGCAAACCAGGAAGTTCCACCCATGTGATTTTCTTTACCTAGTCTCCTTGATAAAGAGACATATAGCAAGGATCATGGAGGCAGAAAATAAGTAGGACCATAAATGCATCTTTCTAAGCAAGTTTTTCTTATACAGACCTGAGTGCTCTGCCACACAAGGTGTCTGATAGGTTTTTTCTTAAGGGAGATATCGCATGGGTTATAACTTGACTTCTGAGAAGTATGGGAGGTGATGTTTTAATAGTCTTGAAGTGAATAGGTCCACATGTACATTAAGACTTTTCTCTAGTGATATTCACATATGTCTCTGAGTAAATTTCTATCAGTGTGTAGGTATATGAAGCAACATTAAAATTATTTTTTCTATATTAAATTACAGAATTACCTGGGACCATTCATGCTTAGTACTTTATTCACATCAGTAACTTCACCATTTCATATGATAACTAACAACTTCTAGAGAACCTAGGACTTCTAAATAGCCAGGCCCTAAACAAAGTAGGCTGTGAGCAAGGCAGGGACACTGCCACTGCCACTTCTACCACCCATTAGAGGAATGAGGACATGTGAGTACAGTCACATAGTATAGTCACATGTTAACTTAACCTGATTTCTTATGGTACAAGTATGGAGCAATTTCCTCAGAAATTTAAGGATTGTGACTGAAGTCTCTTAACATCTTATCCCTGCTGTGTTATCATACCTGTCTTCCTACTAGAATTATAAGGCCTGTTTTCCAAAGCAAATTAAATCAAGATATTGTCTTGATCCCCATTCTTTTGCACTGCCTCCTTGATAACTTTAAATTTAGTGAAAAAAATCTACGAAAAAGATTCCAGAAAGAAACCAGCCTATGAAAAATGATAATCAGTCTACCACAAGATCCAGCAATTCCACTCCTAGGCATATACACAAAAGAAGCACATTGATACAACAAAAACATCTGTTCAATGATGTTCATAGCAGCATTATTTGTAAAATTCAGAACCTGGAAGCAACCTATATGCCCCTCAACAGAAGAATGTGAAAGACCCCCAAAGAGGTACTTTCGTAGAAGGAGACCCGCACCCAGGAATCAGCGAGACCATGAGCTTGGATGCAAAACTGCAAGAGGCTTTATTGGAGATACGGGTACCCGGGCGACTTAGCTTCTGTAAGGCCAAGCGCCCCGAGCCAAGGGAAAGGGGTCCTTATATAGGGAAAAAGGCGCAAGCTAGGAGCAGGGATTCTATTGGATAATTCTAATGAGGCATTGTACAGAGCTATTCCCATTGGTCAATGTAAATGAGGCGCTATACAGGGTTATTCAAATGAGGCAAAGTACAGAGTTATTCAAATGAGGTGAAACACAGAGTCTTTCAAATGAGGCGAAATACAGAATCATTTCTATTGGATGGTTCAAATGAGACACAGAGCCATTCCAGATCAGCATATTCTCAAGGTCTGGTGTCTGGTACAACAGACTCAATTCCCCCCCTCCGCGTCCAGATGGCTGACCTTGGGGGCGGAGACCTTGGGACGGAGTGTTTCTCATCGGGCGGGGGCTCAGGGGCAGGGCTCCAGGCCGGCTCACTTGGTGTTTGTTCTCGTGCCGGCCCACCTGGTGCTCGTTCTCGGGCCGGCCCACCTGGTGCTCGTTCTCGGGCTGGCGTGTGCGGCGGGTGGCGGGGGAAGGCCGCCGGGGGTGGGGATCGGGGAAGCCGCCGACAGGAGGAAGAGGAGACAAACTTGAGA
Organism: Cricetulus griseus; assembly: GCF_003668045.3. Lineage (NCBI taxonomy): Eukaryota > Metazoa > Chordata > Mammalia > Rodentia > Cricetidae > Cricetulus > Cricetulus griseus. The sequence goes on from NC_048599.1 coordinate 133,886,665, forward strand.
AAGAAAGGGCTAAGGGGCAGGGGTCTTTCAAATGGATAGAGAAAATGTGGTACATTTACACAATGGAGTACTACTCAGCAGAAATAAACAATGAAATCTTGAAATTCACAGGCAAATGGATGGAACTAAAGAAACCATTTTGAGCAAGGTAACCCAATCACAAAAAGACAAACATGGTATATGATCACTCATATATGGATTTTAGACATGGAGCAAAGGATTACCAGCCTACAATCCACATCGCCAGAGAAGCTAGTAAACAAGGAGGACACTAAGAGAGATATACATGGTCCCCTGGAGAAGAGGAAAGGGACAAGATCTGAGCAAATCGGGAGCATGGGGGAGGGTAGAAGGAACTAGGAGAATGAGAAGGGAAGAAGAGTAGGGCTGAGGAGGACATGAGGGAGCAGGAAGGTTGAATTGTGGAAAGAATAGGGGACAGCAAGATAAGAGATACCATAATAGATGGAGCCCTTATAAGTTTAAAGAGAAATCAGGCACTAGAAAAATGTCTGGAGATCTACAAGGATGACACCAACTAACAATCTAAGTATCAGAGAAAAGGCTACCTTAAATGCCCTACCCTGATGAGGAGATTGATTACTAACTTATATGCCATTCTATAGTCTTCATCCAGCAGCTGATGAAAGTAGAAGCAGACACCCACAGCTAAACACTTAACTGAACTGGAATCCAGTTGCAGAAAAGAATGAGTGATGAGCAAAGGGCTCATGATCAGGCTAGTGAAACCCACAGAAACAGGTGACATGAACAAGGGGAGCCTTTGGTCCCCAATCTGATAGCTGGGAAACCAGCATGGGACTGATCCAGACCCCATGAATGTAGGTGTCAGTGAGGAGGCCTTGAAAATCTATGGGGACTATTGTAGTAGATTAGTACTTATCCCTAGCTTAAGAATTGATTTTGGGAGCCCATTCCAGATAGAGGGATACTCCCTGAGCCTAGACACATGAGGGAGGGCCTAGGCCCTATCCCAAAGAATATGACATACTCTGAAGATCCCCTATGGAAGGCCTCATACTCCTTGGGGAGCAGAAAAGGTATGGGATAGGTAGGTAGTTTGTTGGGGGAGCGAACTGGGATTGACATGTTAAACAATCTTGTTTCTAATTTAAATTTAAAAATGGAGAAAAAAGGAAACCAGCCTATGAGAATCTTTCCTGCTCTTGCCTTGGTGTTCTCTAAATCTATTTTTTTATTATTTAGCCCAAAGATTAAGATACAAGCTTAGCATTACCTGGGAGAAAGAACACTCCCCTACACTTACCACTAAGTATTCCCCACCAAAGCTTATGTCCTTTCCTTTAAAGCTATTCCCTTACCTCAACAGTGCTTCTATTCATCTGCCAGAGAATATTGCCATCCTCATACCTTTGATTTGTTACATAAATTTTACCAGATATTCATGAGTCCCCTTACCCATTCAGCTGGATATAAACTGAAAATCCGACTACTGTAATTGACAGTCCTATGATTCAAGCAATTACAATATTGGATAGTTCAGCAGTGCTTTCCTCCCTCCCTTATAAAATAGCATCCCAGCCTACTGTGTTGATGATTTACACTAGCTCATAGAATGGGGATTAGGCAGAACCCTCATCTGGCTATCAACTGCTGCCAATGACTGGCCAATGGTACATGGGTAGCCTGGGTGTAGGTGATGGAAGTATATATAGAGGGTAGGGAAGACTACATCTATAGGGGGTGATATGTTTATCTAAGTGGCCACTGGAGAAACCCTAATCTCTGTTGGGTAAGGCTGTCTAGCCTTGGAGAGACATGCCTATAACTGTTTTACTATTTACCTAGCCCACTCAGATAGCCCAATAAATTTGTTGGTTAACCACTGTGTCCATTTGAGTAATTGTTATTGGACCCTTGAGAGGGCTTTATGTATCCTTCATCGAGAAATTTTAGTGCTGCTGAGGGGTGCAATGCCCAGCATGTCAGATAGAATGGAGAGAATGTATAGAGCAGGTGAACTACTGGACAGATGCACAGACACTTGGGAACTTTATCTGAGTGCCAGAACTTAATTATTCATTTTATTTTGCCCTCTTCTGGTGTTCTTACTCTGTTCTTTTTCTGTTGTTGTTTTTACCATGACATTTTCCTTCTTCTCTTTCCAGCTTTTCTCCTTCTGTTTCTTTCCTGATACTATCCTTTTATTTCTTCCCTGATTGTTACCTTCCAGTTCTTTTTTTATGTGTATATTTCTTTCTAGTTTTTATTTGAATTAGAAACAAGAATATTTTAAATGTCAATCCCAGTTACCACTCCCTCTCCTCCTCCCCTACCACCCCCCAATTAAAACGATACCTATCACATATACTTCCTGTTCCCCAGGGAGGGTGAGGTCTTCCATAGGGGTTCAACAGAGTCTATCATATTCTTTGGGATAGGACCTAGGGCCACCCCTGTGTGTCTTGGCTCAGGGAGTATCCGTCTATGTGAATTGGGCTCCCAATGTCCACAGCTATGCTAGGGATAAGTACTGAACTATTACAGGAGGTCCCATAGATTTATGAGGTCTCCTCATTGAAACTCATGCTCCTGGGGTCTGGATCAGTACCATGCTGGCATCCCAGCTATCAGTCTTCGGACCAAGATCTCCCCGTTGTTCAGGTCAGCTGTTTCTGTGGATTTCACCAGTAGAAAAAAATAGAATCTTGAGATTTACAGGAAAAATGGATGGAACTAGAAGAAACCATTCTGAGCAAGGAAACCCAATCACGAAAAGACAAACATGGTATGTACTCACTTATATGTGGATTATAGCCATGGAGTAAAGAAATACCAGCCTACAATCCACACTGCCAGAGAAGCTGGTAAACCAGGAGGATGAGAGAGACATACATCGTCCCCTGGAGAATGGGAAAGGGACAAGATATCCTGAGCAAATTGGGAGGCAAGGGGGTGGGGAGAGAGAGCTAGGAAAATGAGAAAGGGAGAAGAGGAGGGGTGAGCAGGTCATGAGTGAGCAAAAATTTTGAATCGGGGAAGAATAGAAGAAAACAAGAAAAGAGATACCATAATAGAGGGAACCTTTTTTTTATGTTTACAGAGAAATCATGCACTAGGGAAATGTCTGGAGATCTACAAAATGACACCAATTAACAATTTAAGTAACAGAGGAGAAGCTACCTTAACTGCCCTCCCCGACAATGAGATAGATGACTGTCTTATATGGCATCCTATAGCCTTCATCCATCAGCTGGTGGAAGTAGAAGCAGATACCCACAAGTAATCACTGAACTGGAATCCAGTTGCAGAGAAGGATGAGTGATGAGCAAAGGGGTCCAGACCAGGCTGGTGAAACCCTTCCAGTTCTTAATTGATGTTTTTCTTCTTCTATTTCTCTCCATGTACATCTTGCCTTTTTTTCTTTTCCTCACTATCTCTTTTTTGTCATTCCTTTTATGTCTCCAAAGACAAAAATTTCTCTGCCAGAAAAGATTACCTCATAACTGCAAGTTATATACTTTTCAAAAACAATTTAGCAACTTTAAAAGAGAAGAAATCATATTAAGATCACAAGTTACTTGTATTCCTTAGAAAGCCACAAGTAATTAAACATTCTTCTGTGTATTAATTTTCCCACCATATCTTCTTCATCCCAAAAAATCATTCTTTTTTGCTGATTAATAAAACTTTAAACATGCTAAGTATATTCTAACAAGTTCTCTTTCTTGTGGCAGACAGCTGTTCTTTGATTAGTGCAGCAAATTTCTATTCTTAATTCTACTCTAGAGAAACTTTAAAGGAGTGGTCAGCTAACCATCTATTTTTTCTTTACATACAATAGGGTCATTTAATTTCCTATTACAATTTTGCTTTTACAGGGTGTATACAGGAGCCTGTGATCAATTCTGTAGGTTACATGACCAAGGAACTGAGGAGTAACCTTGGATATAGGGACATAATTGCTTCCTTGATCATCAGCTTGTTCTTCCACAGGCAGAAAACATGGAATAATACAGGAATCTTCCCTGTTCTTATTTTTTATACTCCAGAAATTTCATATTTAATGAAAGGCAAGGTAATTTCCAGTCTATTTTTGTTTTTATTTTTTCTATCTCTTTTTGGAGCAATAGCCAGAAAAACCTAAACTATTTCCGTAATCACCTTTAGTGTCTTAACTCCCTGTAACTTTTAGGCTAACTCAGAAAGTCCAATTAAATCACAGATCTAACTCATCATCAATACTTGAAGAATAGTCTCCATTGTGATCCCAGTGAGGAGTGGGATTTTCCCAAGAAACAATCACACTATAGTAGATACAGTGGGATCACTTTACATAGTGATCAAACATGCCAAATACAATAGGAACACAACAGTAACAACAGGGAGGAAGTATGCTTCACACAATCCCCCTTCCTTCCATGCTTTGCCTCTCCAGGTTTTACCTTTGCTAGTTGGTGAAGTAAGACTCAGTAAGCTCTATTGCTGATTGTAGCCCCTATGACTAGGCCACTGGTATTTTAGCTATGTAGGTCAAGGTCCTTTCCAGGCTTTTAGCCAGACTTGCCAAAAACAATTGGTGAATGGCTTGATTTAATGTTCCCACCTTGTCTTTGTCACCCTTCCAAAAAAGACTGAAGGACGGAAAGATGCTTGTTTCCTTCTTTCATTAGTCCATCTTCTTTGATTAGTCAGACTCCTTTCACCACAAATACCACAGCTCTCATCTTATGGAGGGAATAAGACATCATTTATTCTGGAGCCATTTTGAGTGACAATTGCCTAGCAGCACAGTTTAGGTTACCCCAACATTCCATGGTTCCAAGGTGAAAGCAGTTTCATGAAGTGTTTTACAAGTTTACAGAACAAAGGAAGTCATAAGTCAAAACAATATTAAAATGCATTAGGGGGTCCATCATAGAGGAGGATGCAGTGAGATGGGAGGAGCTTGTCTATAGGCCCAAATGTTATCTGATGACATCTGTAGGTTTTGGGTTGGTGGAAGTTAGTAATCTGTTAATAGGTTCCAAAATGGCTTTAATCTATTATCACAGGATGTTGATTCTGACACAGAGGAGGGCAAGGAATGGCTCTTTGGGGGGGGGTTATAACTTAGGCCATGATAAGGTAATTACCCTGTGGACTTATATTGCTATCACTCTATAGTAATGAAGTTCTAATCATTCCATCATTCTTTACAGACACAGACTCCTTTCAGAAATTTTCCATCATAGCCTTGCAGGATTAAGAAGTTTTCTTCAATACTCCATTCAGTGCTACACTTCCCATTTTGATGGAGTAATTAATGTAAAATCTCTCACCTTTGTTCCTCCTTTGTTTCTTTGACTACTCTGCAGGGATAAAGAGGTACTTTTCTCCCTTCTATGAAAGACTCCCTCACACTAAGAAATATTTCCTTGCCACCTTCCAATGCCCTGCTCAGAGCCTCCTGAGGCCTGAGGACTGCCCACTGGGAAACTCATCCTGGTGTGACAGGCCATCCAGAGTCTGCCAATGTCCAGGTGCTATTCCCACCTCCAAACATGGTTAGAGGAGAGCCATCAGAGTATTCAAGCCACCATCTTGAATCCACTGAAAGAGAACCTTGGACTCATACCCACAAGGAGAGGGAGGGACCCCACTGGAACCCACTGAAGAAGGGATGGGAACTAGAGTATAAGAACACATTCAACAACAGAAAGATCAACATGATGCCATCAGAGTCCAGGGACTCCACACCAACAAGATCTAAACATCCCAACACAGAGTAATCAGAAGATAATGGCCCTAAAAACAACCTTATGAAGATGATAAAGACTCTCAAAAAGGAAATGAGAAAATCCCTTAAAGAAATGGAGGAAAATCACAAAAAAATCAGGAAATGGAGGAAAAGACATAACAAAAATTGCAAGAACTCAACAAATCCCTTAAAGAAAACAATAAAAGCCAAGAAAAAAACAACCAAACAATTGAAGGAAACAATTCAAACAGTGCAAAGCTTGAAAGATGAAATAAAAAAAAAAAACACAGTCTGCAGGAATGCTGGAAATAGAAAAGCTGGATAAATGTTCAGCAGCTACAGAAGCAAGCATAACCAACAGAATATAAGAGATAGAAGACAGAATCTCAGACATTGAAGATACACTAGGTGAAATAGATTCATCAACCAAAGAAAATCATAAGTCCAACCAACCACTAACACAAAATGCCCAGGTAATAAGGTATACCATGAAAAGTTCAAACCTAAGAATAATAGATATAGAAGAAGTATAGAAGACCAGCTTAAAGGAGCAGAAAAGACATTCAACAAAATCAGAGAAGAAAACTTTCCCAACCTAAAGAAAGACATGCCAATAAAATTACAATAAGCTTACAGAACACCAAATAGAGTGAATCACAAAAGAGTCCCCTCATCACATATAATTAAAACACCAAACGTACAGAATAAAGAAAGAATATTAAGAGCAGCAAAGGAAAAAGGCCAAGTAACATATAAAGGCAAACCTATCAGAATTACACCTGACTTCACTATGGAAACTCTAAAAGCCAGAAGGTCCTGGATAGATATTCTACCAAAGACCACAGATGCCAGCCAAGACTATTTTATCCAGCAAAGCTTTCAATCACTATAGATGGAGAAAACAAGATATTTCATAACAAAACCAGAATTAAACAATATATATCCACTAAATGAGCCATACAAAATGTTCTGGAAGGAATACTCCAACCCAAGGAAGCTAACTACACTCAGAAAACCATAGTCAATGGATAATTCCAATTCCCAACAGCCTAATGTAAAAGGGGGATCTACTCAGAATACCACTACCACCAACAAATACAAAACCAACAAGAATTAACAATCAATGGTCGACTCTTCCATTCCACCGCCGACTGACCAGGAACTAGGTGAGTGAGTCTTTGCCTGCTCCTGACCCCAGGCCAAAACAGCAAACACCCCGACCACCCCCATCCTCCCTACCCACGCCTGTGCCTGCAGGCTTGGGCCAGACACGCCCAGGCAGGGAGGAGCTCCCTGTGCCCTGAATCTGCTAGCACCCCACACTTCCATTCCTCTGAATGACCGAGGAACTAGGAACTAGTGAGGAGACTACCAGGAGCAACAGGATCATCCAGAGTTGTGGACATTGAATTCCTGGCCCCCACACACCACTGGGTCACAAGAGGAGATAGAGAGACCCCACCTGCACCCACTAAAAGAAGATATGGGGAGATGACAGAATAAGATTTCACTCAACAACAGAAAGACCAATATGACACCAGCAGAATCTAGGGACTCCACTCCAGCAAGATCTGAAAAGCCCAACACAGAGCATGAAGATGAGATGGACCTCAGAAATTATCTCAGCAAGCTGATAGAGACCTTTAAAGAGGAAACAAGAAAATCCCTTAAAGAAATAGAAGAAAAAGCAAACAAAAAATTAAACGAATTGGAGGAAAAGACAAACCAAAAAATTCAAGAAATAAAAAAATCTGTTAAAGAATCTAAAGAAAGCCAAGAAAAAACATCCAAGCAAGTGAAGGAAGCTCTTGAAATAGTTCAAAGCATAAAAGCTTAAATACACACAATAAAGAAAACACAGAATGAGACCATGTTGGAATTGGAAAGGTTGGATAAATGATCAGGAACTAAAGATGTAAGTATATCGAACAGGATTCAAGATATGGAAGAAAGAATCTCAGCTACTGAAGACTCGCTAGAGGATACACATTCATCAACCAAAGAGAAACTCAAGTCCAACTAAACCCTAACACAAAATATCCAGGAAATATGGGACACAGTAAAAAGGACAAACCTAAGAATAATAGGTGTAGAAGAAGGTGAAGAAACACTGCTTAAAGGTACAGAAAACATATTCAACAAAATTATAGAAGAAAACTTCCCCACCTACAGAAGGATATGCCTATCAAAGTACAAGAAGCTTACAGGACACCAAACAGACTGGACCACAAAAAGAAGTCCCCCAACACATAATAATCAAAACACCAAATCTACAAAATAAAGAGAAAATATTAAGAGCAGCAAAGGAAAAAGGCCAAGTAACATATAAAGGCAAACCAATCAGAATCACACCCGACTTCTCAATGGAAACTCTGAAAGCCAGAAGGTCTTGGAGAGATACCATACAAGCAATAAGGGAGCATGGATGTCAACCCAGACTACTGTACTCAGCAAAACTTTCAATCACTATAGATGGAGAAAACAAGATATTCCATGACAAAAACAGATTTAAACAATACATATACACAAATCCAGCACTACAGAAGGCTCTGGAAGGAGAACTCCAACCCTACGAACATAACTACACTCACAAAAACACCGGCAATAGTTAATCTAATTTTAACAAACCCAAAAAGAAACAGGAGGGCAAAATCCACACGCAATGTTACCACCAACAATAAATCCAAAACAAAGAAGAACCAATGAAAAATGGTCATTAATATCCGTAAATGTCAATGGTCTTAACTTACCTATAAAAAGATATAGGCTAACAGAATGGATACAGAGACAGAATCCATCCTTCTGCTCTTTATAAGAAACACACCTCAACTTCAAAGACAAGTGATACCTCAGAGTAAAAGGATGGGACAGAACCACTAGAAAGAAACTTAACAAAGAAACAAAGGATCTGAAAGAAGTTATGACACAAATGGGTTTAAGAGATATCTATAGAACATTCCATCCAAACACAAAAGAATATACCTGCTTCTCAGTGCCACATGGAACCTTCTCAAAAATTGAGCACATAGTTGGCAGCAAAGCAAACCTCCACAGTTACAAAAGTATTGAAATAATCCCCTGTATCTTCTCAGACCACCATGCATTAAAGCTAGAATTCAACAGCAATACAAATTGCAGAAAACCTACATTCTTGTGGAAAATGAATAACACCCAATTGCACCATTCCTGGGTTGAGGAAGAAATAAAAAAAACAAATTAAAGACTTCCTAGAATCTAATGAGAATGCAGACACAACATACCCAAACTTATGGGACACTCTGAAAGCAGTGTTAAGAGGGAAGTTCATAGCACTAAGTGCTCACATGAAGAAACTGGAGGAAAGTCACATTAGAGAATTGTCAGAACAACTGAAAGCTTTAGAGCAAAAAGAAGCAAACACACCAAGGAGGGGTAGACGCCAGGAATTAATCAACCTGAGAGCCAAAATAAACAAAGTAGAAACTAGGAAAACAGTACAAAGAATCAATGAAACAAACAGTTGGTTCTTTGAGAAGATCAATAAGATAGACAAATCTCTAGCCAAACTAACCAAAAGGCAGAGAGAGAGCATGCTAATTAACAAAATCAGAAATGAAAAGGGGGATATAACAACGGACACTGAGGAAATCCAGAGAATCTTTAGGTCATACTTTGAAAACCTGTATTCCACAAAATTGGAAAATCTAAATGAAATTGTCAGCTTTCTGGATAAATATCACTCCCAAAATTAAACCAGGATCAGATAAACAGTTTAAGTCGACCTATAACCCCTAATGAGATAGAAGCGGTAATCAAAACCTCCCAACCAAAAAAAGCCCAGGTCCAGATGGCTTCACTGCAGAATTCTACCAGAAATTCAAACAAGAGCTAATTCCAGTACTCCTCAAACTGTTCAGCACAATAGAAGCAGATGGGATATTGCCAAACTCTTTCTACGAGGCTACAATCACTTTGATACCGAAGCCACACAAAGATATGACTAAGAAAGAGAACTACAGACCGATATCCCTATGAACATCGATGCTAAAATACTCAATAAAATATTGGCCAACCGAATCCAAGAACATATCAGAAAAATCATCCACCATGATCAAGTAGGCTTCATCCCAGGGATGCAAGGATGGTTCAACATATGAAAATCCATCAATGTAATCCACTATATAAACAAACTGAAAAAGAAAAACCACATGATCATCTCACTAGATGCTGAAAAAGCCTTTGACAAAATCCAACATCCCTTCATGATAAAGATCTTGGAGAGAAAAGGAATAATAGGAACATATCTAAACATGATAAACGCAATATACGCCAAACCAATAGCCAACATCAAAGTAAATGGAGAGAAACTCAAAGCATTCCTCTAAAATCAGGAACAAGACAAGGCTGTCCACTCTCTCCATATCTCTTCAATATTGTACTTGAAGTTCTGGCTGTAGCAATAAGACAAGAAAAGGAGATCAAAGGGATACAAATTGGAAAGGATGAAGTCAAACATTCACTATTTGCAGACGACATGATAGTCTACATTAGTGACCCGAAAAACTCTACCAGGGAACTCCTACGACTGATAAACACCTTCAGCAAAGGTAGCAGGATACAAAATTAACTAAAAAAAATCAGTAGCCCTACTATATAAATCCAATGAGAAAGAAATCAGGGAAACATCACCTTTCACAATATCCACAAGCAACATAAAATATTTTGGGGTAACACTAACCAAAAAAGTGAAAGATCTGTACAATAAGAACTTTGAGACTTTAAAGAAAGAAATTAAAGAAGATACCAGAAAATAGAAAGATCTCCCATGCTCTTGGTTAGGTAGAATTAACATAGTAAAAATGGCAATCCTGCCAAAAGCAATCTACAGATTCAATGCAATCCCCATCAAAATCCCAACACAGTTTTTCAGACATTGAAAGAACAATACTCAACTTTATATGGAAAAATAAAAAGCCAAGGATAGACAAAACAACTCTTTACAATAAAGGATCTTCTGGAGGCATCACCATCCCCAACTTCAAGCTCTACTATAAAGCCATAGTTCTGAAAACAGCTTGGTATTGGCACAGAAATAGACTGATAGACCAATGAAATCGAATTGAAAACCCTGATATTGATTCATGCACCTATGGATACCTTATTTTTGACAAAGGTGCTAAATCTATACAATTGAATAAAGATAGTATCTTCAACAAATGGTGCTGGTACAATTGGATTCAGACATGCAGAAAATTGCAGATAGATCCATACCTGTCACCATGCACAAAACTTAAGTGCAAATGGATCAAACATCTCTCCATTTTTCCAGCCACACTGAATCTTCTAGAAGAGAAAGTGGGAACTACCCTTGAACAAAAATTGGCACAGGAAACCACTTCCTGAACATTATGCCAGTAGCACAGACACTGAGGTCTGCAATTAATAAATGGGACCTCCTGAAACTGAGAAGCTTCTGGAAGGCAAAGTACACAGTCAGTAAGACAAAACAACCACCCACAGAATGGGAAAAGATCTTCACCAGCCCCACATCTGACAGAGGACTGATTTCCAAAATATATAAGGAGCTCAAGAAGCTAGCCACCAAAACACAAAACAATGAAATTAAAAAGTGGGGTGCAGAACTAAATAGGGAATTCTCAACAGAGGAATCTGAAATGGCTGAAAGACACTTAAGAAAGTGCTCAAAATCATTGGCCATCAGAGAAATGCAACTCAAAACAACTCTGAGATACCACCTCATGCCTGTCAGAATGGCTAAAATAAAAAATACCAATGACAATCTATGCTGGAGAGGATGTGGAGAAAAAGGAACACTCCTCCATTGCTGGTGGGAGTGCAAACTTGTAAGACCACTCTGGAAATCAGTATGCCAGTTGCTCAGAAAAATGGGAATCAGTCTACCTCAAGATCCAGCCATTCTTCTCTTGGGTGTATACCCAAATAGGGCATGTACATACAAGGACATATGTTCAACCATGTTCATAGCAGCATTGTTTGTAATAGCCAGAACCTGGAAGCAACCTAGATGCCCCTCTACTGAAGAATGGATTGAGAAAATGTGGCACATCTATACAATGGAGTACTACTCAGCAGAAAAAAGCAATGGAATCTTGAAATTCGCAGGCAAATGGATGGAACTAGAGGAAACCATCCTGAGTGAGGTAACCCAGTCACAAAAAGACAAACATGGTATGTACTCACTGATATATGAATTTTAGACATAGAGCAAAGGATTACCAGTCTATAATGCTCTTCACCAAAGAAATTAGGAAACATGAAGGACTCTAAGTGATAAATGGTCCCCAGGAATGGAAGTGGCATGAACTCCCAAACTAATTGGGGGCATGAGGGTAGGGGGGGAAGGAGCTGCTACAATAAGAGCAAGAGAAGAGGAGAAGAGGAGAGGAAATGGAGGGGCAGAAACATTGAGTTGGGGGAAGAATAGAGGAAAGAGAGCAGGATGAGAGATACCATATAAGAGGGAGCCACTATAGGCCTGAGAAGAGATCTGGAACCAGGGAGATCTCCAGAGACCTACAAAGATGACACAATCTGACAATCCAGGCAATGGTGGAGAGGATAACCTAAAAGCCCTCCCCCTAAAATGAGATTGATGATTTCTCTTTATGCCATCCTAGAGCCCTCATCCAGTGGCTGATGGAAGCAGAGACAGACATCCACAGATATACAATGAGCCAAAATCAGGAATTTAGTTGAAGAGAGGGAGGAATGAAGAACGAAGGGGTCTGTACCACGTTGGAGAAACCCACAGGAACAGTTTACCTGAACAAGGGAGAACACATCGACCTCAGATGCTGTCTGGGAGGCCAGTACAAGACTGATCCAGACACCTGAACATTGATGTCAATAAGGAGGCCTCTGCACTCCAGGGAGCCTCTGGTTGTGGATTAGTATTTTTCCCTGGTGCAAGAAGGGACTTTGAGAGCCCATCCCATGTGAAGGGTTACACTCTGGCCCTGGACACATGGGGAAGGGCCCAGGACCAGCATAGGAAGACTTGGTGGACTTTGCAGAGCCCCAGTTGAGGGCCCTACCCTGCCTGGGGAGTGGTGGGTGGATGGGGTGGGGGGTAGACTGGGGGTGGGGAGGAGGGTTGGGGGTGAGGGGAGGGAGAGGGAGAAGGGACTTGAAATAAGCTTGTTCCCTAATTAGAACTAATAAAATAAAATAAAAAATAAAACAATAAAGATTGTTCATTGAACTGTTTAAGCAACCAAAAAAAAAAAAAAAACAATCAATGGTCATTAATATCTCTCAATATTGATGGTCTTATATCACCTATAAAAAGAATCATACCAACATAGTAGATTCAGAGACAGAACCATTCTTATGCTACATACAAGAAACAAACCTCAACTTCAATGACAGAGGTTAAGTCAGAGTTAAGGTTTAGGTAAAGCTTTTCCAATCAAATGCACCCAAGAACAAAGCTAGTGTAGCAATCCTAATATCTAACAAATTAGACTTCAATATAAAAATTAACCACAGAAGGGGATTTCATATCCATAAAAGGAAATACATCAAGATGAAGTCTCAATTCTAAACATCTATGCCCCAAATACAAATGCACCCACATTTATAAAGGAAATATTACTAAAACTTAAATCACGCATAAAACCTCACACCCTTACAGTGGGAGATTTCAACACCACACTCTCACCACTAGACAGGAACATGGACAGAAACTTAACAGAAACAAAGGAACTAAAAGAAAATGTGACCCTATTGGGTTTAACAGACATCTATAGAACATTCCATCCAAACACAAAAGAATACACCTTCTTCTCAGTGACACATGGAACCTTTCCTAAAATCAACCACATACTCAGAAACATAGCAAACCTCAAAAGATAGAAAAAAATTGGAATAAACCCCTATATCTTATCGGGCAACCAGAGTAAAGGGATTCTATACCAGCATGACCTGAACATCCAACCACAGATGAAGCAGAAGAGAACAACCTTGTAAACAACTTTATGAAGATGATAGAGACCCTCAAAGGGGAAATGAGAAAATCCCTTAAATAAATGGAAAACAAACAAACAAAAATGAAGAAATGGAGGAAAAGCAAACCAAAATAAAAATAATCATCAAATTCCTTAAAGAAAGCCAAGAAAAAATAATCAAACAGATGAAGGAAACAATTCAAACAGTTCAAGACTTTAAAACTGAAATAGAGAAAATAAAGAAAACAAAAAAACAGTGGGAATGCTGGAAATTGAAAAGCTGGATAAATGATCAGGAACTACGGATGCAAGCATAACCAATAGAATATGAGAGATGGAAGAGAGAATCTCAGGTGTTGAAGATACACTAGAGGAAGTAGATTCAACAAACAAAGAAAATCATAAATCCAAAAAATCCTTAATAGAAAATATCCAGGAGCTGACTCTGTTGAGATCTCTGGGTTATTCCGGCCCCCACAGACTGCAGAGTTGCGTTGCTTCGGCCCCTGCGTTGGGCCCAACTTCTGCCTGCCCACTCTCGGAAATCCCACCCCAGGGTCTTCAGGCAGACTCAATCGGTCCCTGAGGACCCAGGGACCCTGACTCTGCTGAGATCTCTGGGCTGTTCCAGTCCCCAAAGAGTGCAGAGGTGCTGGCATAACTGGATGCTGCCATGTAGAAGACTGCAAATAGATGCATGTCTATCATCATGCACAAAACTTAAGTCCAAATGGATCAAAGCCCTCAACATAAATCCAGCCACACTGAACCTATTAGAAGACAAAGTGGGAAATGCCCATGAATAAATTGGTACAGAAGACCACTTCCTGAACATAACACCAGTAGCAGACACTGAGATCCACAATTAATAAATGGGACCTCTGGAACTTGAGAAGATTCTATAAGGCAAAGGACACATTCAACAAGACAAAATGACAGACTATGGATTAGGAAAAGACATTCACCAACCCCACATCTGACAGAGGGCTGATCTCCAAAATTTACAAAGAACTCAAGAACTTAGTCTCCAAAACACCAAATAATCCAATTACAATGTGGGGTATAGAACTAAATAGACAATTCTCAATAGAGGAATCTAAAATGGCTGAAAGACACATAAGAAAATGTTCAAAATCCTTAGCAATCAGGGAAATGCAAATCAAAACAACTCTGAGATACCATCTTACACCTATCAGAATGGCTAAAATCAAAAACACCAATGACAGTTTATGCTGGAGAGGTTGTAGAGAAAGGAGAACACTCCTCCACTGCTGGTGGGAGTGCCAATTCATACAGCCACTTTAGAAATCTGTATGGTGATTCCTCAGGAAAATGGGAATGAGTCTACCACAAGATCCAGCAATTTCACTCTTAGGCATATACCCAAAATAAGCACATTCCTACAAGGACAACTGTTCAACGATGTTCATAGCACCACTATTTGTAATATCCAGAACCTGGAAAGAACCTAGATGCCTCTCAACTGAAGAATGGATAGAGAAAATGTGGTACATTTATACAATGGTGTACTACTCAGTGGGGGAAAAAAAAAGGCAATGGGCCAGGCGTTGGTGGCTCAGGCCTTTAATCCCAGCAGTCAGGAGGCAGAGACAGGCGGAACTCTGTAAGTTCCAGGCCAGCCTGATATGCAGAGCGAGTGCCAGGATAGGCTCCAAAGGTACACAGAGAAACCCTGTCTCAAAACAACAACAACAAAAAGGCAATGGAAATTTGAAATTTGCAAGCAAATGGATTGAACCAAACCAAAAGAAACCATTCTGAGTGAGGTAACCCAGTCACAAAAAGACAATCATGGTATGTACTCACTTTTATGTGGATTTTAGACATGGAGTAAAGCATTGCCAGCCTGCAGCACAGGCTGCTGGAAAGGCTGGTAAACAAGGAGGATCCTAAGAGAGACATACAAGGTACCCTGGAGATGGGGAATGGGACAATATCTCCTGAGCAAATTGGGAGCATGGGGGGGGAGAGGGAACTAGGAGAATGAGAAAGGGAAAAGAGGAGGGTGAGAAGACATGATGGGACAGGGAGGTTGAGTTGGAGGAAAAACAGAAGAGAGCAAGACAAAAGATAATATAATAGAGGTAGACATTATAAGTTCAAAGAGAAATAAGGCACTAGGGAAATGTCTGAAGAGCTACAAAGATGACACCAACTAACAATCTAAGCAACAGAGGAGAGGTTACCTTAAATGCCCTCTCCTGATAATGAGATGGATGACTAATTCATATGCCATTGTATAGCCTTCATCCAGCAGCTGGTGGAAGTAGAAGCAGACACCCACAGCCAAACCTTAAACTAAACTGAAATCCAGATGCAGAGAAGGAGGACTGATGAGCAAATTGGTCCATACCAGGCTGGTGAAACCCACAGAAACAGCTGACCTGAACAAAGGAAAACTCTTTGTCCTCAGACTGATAGCTGGGAAACCAGCATGGGACTGATCCAGACCCCATTTATGTGGGTGTCAGTGAGGAGAACTTGGAAATATATGGGGCCTCTTGTAGTGGATCAGTACTTATTGCTACCAAAGGAATGGACTTTAGGAGCCCATCCCACAAGGAGGGATACTCCCTGAGCCTAGACACAAGGGGGTTGGACTAGGCCCTATCCCAAAGAATATGACAGACTTTGAAGACATCCCTATGGAAGGCCTCTCACCCTTTCTGGGAGCAGAAAGGGTATTGGATGGGTAGAGCGTTAGCTGGGGTGTGGGGACAGGGGAAGTGTGGAGGGAAAGGGACCTGGGATTGACATGTAAAATAATTTTCTTTCTAATAAAAAAGGAAAAATAGAAATGAGAAAAAGACTATAATTAGGGGAAATATAATAATATAGTAATATTGAGTTTCTATATTTAGAAAAGATAATATATACATATAAAGTATTATTTCTCATACATTGTACCAAAGTGAAGGCTAAGACTCATCAGGTGAGTGATCAATAAAGACAAGCAATTGTTTGAATTCATATTTTGAAGAGAGCAACTTCTAAATTTATGACCATATTTTTCAATCTGTCATATTTGTTGGGCATAAAAGAACATTTGAATATGGGAAGACCAATTGCATCTGTGGTGATTTTAATTTTACCTATTAGAAGAGAATATTTGTCAATTTCTAATGAACTTGGGTATACACACAACTAAGAATTCAGTAATTCCTCTGCTAGATAAATATTCACACTGGTAAAGTAAGCCATGCTTAAACATGTTTATTACTGTAGTATAATGGGAAATATATAACCAAAATCCCAAGAGTGGGAAAGTAACTAACTTGTGCTCAAGACAGATATTTTGCTTTGCTATTAAAATGAGTTTCCTTTTGGAGGCAAACAGTAATTAAAAATCTTGCTATATCCAGTGAAAAAAAACTATATCTTCCATTTCTTCTCTTGTAAGTTAAGTGTAAAATTTATGCTAATCAAATGTTTTTCTTTTGAAAATGAGTCTTTAGTTTACAAGATTTAATCAAACACACAATATGCATATAATAATTGTAAACTAGTATTAATATTGGTTTAGGTATAATAGTAGACCCTGTAGTGAATTGAATAAAGAAGTTGTTTGTTTAAAGGATCTGTTGTTGTCAAATTGAAATCATTTAAAGAAATTACATTAAAAAATTTTAAAGCATGTATGGACTATGATAGCATGTATTCTAACACACAAAAGGTTCACAACTGGTAAGACTTAAATTTTAAATTTGAATTGATGATTAAAAATGGAGAAGATGTAAAGTAGGGAAAATAGGTAATGGAGGTGGATCTGGGCAGATCTAGGTTAGGGAAATGGATATGATTAAAATGTCATTATATAAAATTTACAAAGAACTATTAAAATGATTTCTATAAAGAAATTGATCTTCTTTTGTTTAGAATATCCGTCAAGAAATAAAGCAATTATATAAGGTAAAGACAAGTTCTATGATAAATGGAATTTCTTTTCTCAAGAGTAATGACACCTATTCCATTCAAATATTTTCCATTCTAATGAGGAAATATTTATGTTCATTTTATTTTTTCATGAATCCCAAATACAACTTTGTTCTATTCTGTGATGGTTGCCAGGTAGTCATTTTATGTGCTAAACTGACAGGGAATTCCAAGTGTTTATGAAATCTCATGACAGCAGATTGCATGAACAGAGAGGGAGATAAGAATCTGTATTCTATTTCAGCATTTTCCTCTACTTAATTCTCTTAATACTAAGTAGCTCATACCTTCTTGGAAAACTTCCAAAATATTGCCCTTTTCTCTTGGTTTGAATAGAAAAGAAACCACTTCAATATATTTTTTGTAGGTCAAATAGTCCTATAAAGATTCTAGGAAGCTCTGGAAATAATTTAATAATGAACAGAAAAGAGCTTTGACCAGAGACCATCTATAGGACTCTCCAGAGGTCAATGAAGGACCACAGCTGCCTGACACACTTTTTCTTCAAATATTTCTTATTTTCCAATAAGAATATTGCTATTCATTATTCCATGAACTTTGCTAGTATTATGCCTTTGTGTAACTTTTGGAGTACTTCTTATTTTGTGAGTTCAATAGTTTAACTCTGAATAGCCATGCTAGTTGAAATAGAGAATAATATGAAAATGAAAACTTAAATCTCATTTGAGATAATGACTTCCACTACATTGAGTGCTCTGCCTACAAACTAAACAGGACATAGATGAGACCCCTATGTAAGAATTTAATGTCACCTACCTTTCATATTTTTTTTGTAAAGTGCTTAAGTATGTTTGTTCTAAACTGTTGTATTGTATGACAATCAAACTTAACTTGCAGAGCACTGTTAATAGAATATTCTATTATTCTCTTTCTTGTAGTCTACCTGACACTAAAGTAGTGATTTAATTTGTATTACCTACAGTATACCCACATGCCTGAGATAGCATATATACTACTTTGAATACCACTTTCATTAGAAAATGTAGTGAAAATTCCATCTTTCATGAGGATAGTACAAATTTTCAGAGGGAAAAATTTAAAGAAATATACCTGTGAGTTGACAGAAGTATGGCATACCCATGAAGCAGCAGGTGGTATATTTAAAAGTTTGTTTTTGTTTTGTTGTCTTGGGGATGAATTCCAAGACCTCACCCATTCCAAGGAAATATTGTATCATGAGTTGTACCTTTACCTCAATGTTTACAGTGCTTTCAATAACAACAAGTGCCACTGTGCTATGCTATATCACATAAACAGGTTAGAATAATTGTCTTCATTGAAAACTGTTCTTTGTGAGTAAAGTGATGTTTCTGCATTACAACAAGTATGTTATTTTGTTACATATTTTAAAATGTGTGCTCAAAATTCACACCCACATGCATAAATGCTTCTTTCCTTACATTTACATTATGAATTAATAGATACCTTATTTTTTTCCTGTTCTCATTCTACCTTTTCCTTTTGTTTTGGTCACTTTAGTAGACTTCTAGTTTAATTTTCTGCCTAATATCTCTTGGACTTTGGAACTAGCCTTTACACATATTTGTCATTTTTTAAATTCTCTATATGATCTAATTTTTTCAGGCCTTCACTATTTTGTCCAACCTTTGAGCTCTTGATTTGACACCATGCTCTTTATTTGTAAATCAAAGAATCATTACTCTTTATTCTTAGCTCTCACCAAGATGCATTGTCTAAAATTCCAGAAAAGAGCAAAAAAAACAAAGACAAGGGAACAAACTCTCTTCATTAATTCTAATCAATGTTACGAAATTTTTATTTAATGTTTTCCTTAGGATTGCTGTTCTGTTACATTATTAGTCTGAGTTGAAAACTGTCAAGTGGGAATTTCTATCAGCTCCAAACAAGAATTTTTGTTTTAATTATACAAAGAAAATAGAAAGGAATAAGAAATGAAATAAACAGTGTTGTGATATAAGGGCATTCATTAGACCTTAATATGGAAATTTGAAGTTTCTACATATTTAGCCAATGTTTCATGAAATTAGAATTCTATGTCACTGTGTTTGAGTCACATCAATGGGTTATGTAAAGAATTTATCATGCAGGTTCAAAAATTTTAGATAATAGTTTTGAAAATAATTTTGACAACTTTTATATAAGAAATTATAATAACTTATAAGGAAAAGTAAAAAGAAACATTATTTCTTCATGCATTAATGCACAATTTTGTTATTGTATTTTCTGAAACTTTTTCGGTGCTGGAGTTTGAATCAGTGCCTCATGTATACTAAGCAGTTCTTTAATACTGAGCTGCACCTCCACAGACTTTTATAAGTTTTAAACTTAAAAGAAATGTTTTAAGATGTTAATGAAACACACACACACACACACACACACACACACACACACACACACACACACACACATATATATATATATATATATATATATATATGCTGTTCACTATTAAATTCTTTCATTCAAAATTAAATTAAAAGTTGGTCTCTAGTCAGGCAGTGGTAGCACACACCTTTAATCCCAGCACTCAGGAGGCATAGGCAGGCAGATCTCTGTGAGTTTGAGGACAGCCTGGTCTCCAGAGCGAGTGCCAGGATAGGCTCCAAACTACACAGAGAAACCCTGTCTCAAAAAACCAAAAAAGAAAAAGTTGGTCTTTATAGATAATACATTGTCATTGCAGTCTACCAGTATTTGGTAGGTACTCTTTACATGCATACTTATAGATAGAGCATCACAATTTTTCAAAAAATGGTAACTCATAGTCACTTTAATTTTAAATATAGGCGTGTGTGTGAGTGTGTGTGTGTGTGTGTGTGTGTGTGTGTGTGTGTTATTTTCCTATCCTTTACCCCTATTTTCTTATAGGAGAATTTTTTAATGGAATGATGACAGATATCAGCCTGTTGTGTAGAACATGTGCTACAAACATGTTTTCTATAATTTGATTTCTGTTTTGGGGATTGAAATTAAAATATTTTAATATAAGCAATAGAATTTTTTTTAATTTCTCTTAGGACTTCTATAGTTATGTTGTTTTGACAGCTTTTGATAGATGTTAAAATTTTATGGTCTAAGACACAAGTTGGGAAACTATAGTTATGGGTCATATACTATTCAGAGCAAGCCAAACCCAGGCAGTCTAATTGGGTTATCTATTATACAAAGATTTTTCATACATCATTGGCAGTGTTATATAGAACAACATCCCTATAAAACTGTAACTATCCACATTACTTTTCCTTTTATAGAAAATAGTTTCCTGGTTCCTACAATGCATTATTAAGGAGATAAGCTTTCTTGAATGTCACCTGTAACTCAGCGGTTGAAAAGTTACCTTTGTTATTTACTTAATCTGTAAAGACCTTTAGAAAAAGTAGTAGAAACGGCTTAAGACAGAAGCAGAACATTCATCAGATCACTAAACACATACCTTGAATTCAGTAACTTGCATAATTGTAAAGTTTTTTCCTTCCTGGGAAGGGTCCTGCTCTAAACGCCAAGAGGAAACCATAAAATTATTTCCATCAGCCCAGCAGATCTCTAATGCTGGAACTGAATTCATAGCTTACTTTGCTCAGTTATCTACCAGTAACAGAAGGCCATGTGTTTACAGTTTGGATACATAGCTGGATCTTAATATAGGCTACTCAGTTTAATCTTCAGTAGCTCAACTTCAAATTGAGGGAGAAGATGATGTCACTCTGACAAACACTGAAACAATCTTACAAATTGAATGAAAAAAAAACTTCTTGAAATGCCAATTATTTCTCCTCTTGAAATTCACTCCAGAGGTAACATAGTAGATGTCTGAACTTGAAAATAGTTAATCTGTTTGTCTGGGTAGCTGAAGCTTTACCAGTGCAACACACATTTCATGAAGCACTTCAGGAAAACTGGGTAAAATAATATGCATATCAAAACAAAACCTCCAATAAATGATTATAAAAATGTGGGAACAATATTTGTTACTATTCCCATTTGCAAGTGATTTGTACCCCACCCTTATGTAGGTTCACCATTTGCTTCAAAATCTGTCCTTAAACATCCTATCATCATCATCATCATCGCCATCATCATTATCATCAACATCATCATCATCATCATCACAATGATCAAAATTAATATCCCAATATGATACAACCTACATTTTCACCAAGGGAGGACATCACTTGTCAGTATTTGAAATATTGTCTGCTCTGTAAATTTATTATGAATTATCTAAAATATTTAGATATAATATTTAGATTTGTTTATGGTAAACAACTCCTCAGCACCAGAAGAAATAAAGTCTGACCAGTACCCACTAAGTGTCCAAGATGGAGGAAAGAGGGAGATCGTAAATTACTGCCGTTTTGGGGCGCAGAAAGTAGACTGTGTCAAGTGCAGTTCAGTTCTTTAAAGGCGCAGTTAAACCTCCGCAGTTCAGACACCTAGCAAGTTTTAAATGGCCACTTAGTGTGCGGGAAGTCATTTTGAGTTCGTTTGAAAGGCAAAGCATCTAAAGATTTGGTGGCCTCTCCAACCCATAGGAACTTTGATTGGGACCCGACTGCGAAGGAGAATGCAGAGTGCATGGAGTCACCAGCACAGCTTCTATAGCACCCCAGGATCCTTTGGAAATGCCACTCTCCCAACCTCAGTCTCGGAAAGGTGAGAGCAGTTACTACTCAAGGCAGGGGTCTCAGATAAACGACCCCCCGAGTCGTGCTCTGCCTTATGGGTCTTTGATTTTGAACTAGGGAAGTGCAAGCCGACTTTAACTAGGTCATCCAAAGAGCTCACATCCTGGCATGCAGTTGGTCTTCACAGATAATACGGTGCAAAAGAAAATCAGGAGAAGTAAGTCAAAGACACAGAGAGAAATCTTTCCACATCCATTATTTTCTAGAAGGTTCTAAGGCACTCTTCCTTCTCTAGGAAGCCATGAGTAATATCAATGATTATCCTGATACTTAAATTGCACTTGACCCTTTATGACACTTATGTTTTCAAGGCAATGAGAGTGGTTAGGGGTGATTCTGCTATGTCTGGAATTGATGAGGGTAAACTCACTGAAGTTGATCTCACCTGATGAGTCAATATTATATTTTATATCTTTGGACTTTAAATGCTAGGACTTACCACTAGAAATGTACTTACTGACTCCCTGATTGTCTGGGGCTGATTTGTGTTTCACTTCCCTCTGACCTTCTGACCTTACTATCCACAAGGTAGAAGAAAAGTCAAATGTTCTGTAGGGAACTGATATGGCCTCCATTACCTGGACATGATACTTCAGAAGCATTTATAATTTTACAAAATCTTAAATGTAGCAACATGCTTTTGGGACTAATAATTTCAATGACTGTTGATAACAAGAAATTGAGATATGTCAAATTTTCATCTCACTTACATTGTTTTACATAGCAATAAACTGGTCATTTTATTTTATTTCTATGAGTTATTTTACCAACATAATTTCCTTTCAATGTGAAAGCATGAAGCGCATTCTTTTCATAAATGATCCTCATTAGAGATAGCCCAGTTATCAGGTGGTACTACGCTAGTTCTCTCCATCCCTTGACTTCACTGATATACTTATTTCACAGGATCTTGTTGGTTTCCCCTTAGTCATTAACCAGGGCTTCCTATCACTCACAGATGATTTCCAACATATTTGACCTCACAATGTAAGTGTTATATAAGAAGAAATCAAAGAATCTTTCTTCTTGTGAAGCTGTTTTAAAGCTTAGGATGCAATAAGCCAAATTCACCTAAGTCTGGAAACATGTTAATTACTCATTTAACTATGGAGGAACATTTTTCTTGTGAAATCTTTTGAAGTATAAGAAAAATTAAATTTGGTCCACTTACTACATTTTTATTCATTTTAGTAATGAATAAAGCTTTATGGCTTCACCTTATTTCTCATTTTATATAATACATTTAGTAATAACAAGATTGGTTTTACAGTTTGCTATCAACCATATTCAAGATATATAAAGTTATATCATATTTCCTTCTAATACCCTTACCATTAATTATGAGAAACTATAGTGCCATTATTTTACTTCAGTGGAAAATGGCAAATTGAAGATTGTTTCCCAAAAGGAGATAGCTTATAGAGCCATCTAGAACACTTCAATATGGAACATAGTCAGCAGCTCTTGAGATAGGTGAATTCCATTTAAATTATTAGATATTTTAAATGCCTTTTTATTTTCTTTTATCCAAAATATTTTGCTGTTGGCAAATTTCAAATATAAATTCAAAAACTCATGTGGAAGCTATCTTTATCTGTAAATGAGATGCTTGTTCACTTGAATAAAACAATAGTGATCCACCCAAAATCTATTTCTTATTTTTAGATGTTTTGGTACATAGACATGACTCTGAGTTGCTATTCTGTAATAATGTGTATTCAAGAAAGGGCATTTTCTCCTAGAATCAAAAGTTTAAATATCTAAGAGGAAACAGCACATAGGTGTGGAAACTGACATTTTAAATGAAAGCCAAGTTCATTCTGTTATTAAAAAATTAAAATGTAGTAGTGTATTCCAGAATTTGAATATTCAAAATGAACTTTACTTTTGCATAAGCAGAACATTTAATATATAGCAAAAAGTCAACACTGAGGATTTATGGTAAGCCACTGTCACAAGCTGCAGGAATTAAACTTTAGTTAATGGTTCACAGTAAGAAAAAATCCTCATTCTTAAGCAATTATACAAGGGAATAACAATGACGCTTAGACTATGTAATAGAAAAATTAAATAGAGGTTAACAAAATATTTTAAATGTATTTTTGCAATTGGGTGGTGGTGTCATGAACACCTTTAATTCCAGCACTCCAGAGGTAGTGGCAGGTTGGATTTCTGTGAGTTTCTGACCAACCTGGTCCACAGAGTGAGTTCCAGAACAGCTTCTAAACCTACACAGAGAAATCCTGTCTCAAAAACCAAAACCAGAAAAAAATGTATTAAGTATTTTTGCTTAAAAACACCTTAAATTTCTGAAAGGGAGAGATGTATGTATGAGAACATTGTTTTTCTTTCTAAATAAAACACTTGCAGGAAGTTATTTTCTGCAGGATACATATATTAAACATACATGTTTTAAACTGGACTTGTGCCAGGCCTTCTGACTCAGTAAGTTAAAATGGTAATTTACATTCCCCTCAGTGGACATGAGTGAGGTTGATTTCAATGAAAATTAGTCTCACACAAACATCACTTAAATTACCAATGAATGGCTTTCTGATAAGTAAATATCACAAGCCTCTCAATATGGGTACCACTGTATTTGGCATAAGCTCTACAGGGAGACAGTACTTATTGTTCTTTGAATCATGCTGGCTTATCAGGTGTATTAAATGGTATTTCTTGAATGATAAAATTTTGAAAAAAAGTACCACAGCAAAAGACAAGTATTTTTCTGCCATGATAGACATGAAATATTTGAAGAAAGGTTATGTATGATTAGGTAGCCTTCACAGAGTTTTCTAGAATCTTTTGCTATTTCTATGAAATCAAAATCACAGTTAAGACCAATGAATGAGTCAAGAGTAGTGGAATAGCAGCAGAGAAAAACACATTCAATCCAGTATATTCAGTAGCAATATGTTATTCTCACTCCATAAAACTGGGAAAGTAAGCTTGATGTTATGTTGTGGTGAGATTCCAATTGTAGTAGCAGACCTGTCTTCTTTTCAGGCTTGTAAGCAAGAAGATTCATTCCTAAAAGCATGTAAATGATGCTAGAACTTACCATTCTTAAATCAACTCTGAATATATTTGAATTATATTCATTAATTAAATAATGTATTGAGAAAACATCCTCTTGATAAATAAAAGAGTAGAAATTACTTCATATAAAAATGTATCCCCCAGGGCTCAACAATCAAATCAACTCATTCATTTTGCTCCTGCCTTATAAAACAACTCTTGAAGATACCTGCTTAGTTGAGATTACTGGTGAGAAATCCTTTTTCCATTCCCTCTTATTTTATTTCTTAGAAAACTGATATAGTAGAATCAATATTGGTATTTCAGTTTAATCAACATGCCATATATATTATATGCCATTATCATATTTTCCTTTTCTAGTTAATAATGAGCTGAATGGCCTATACTTAGGCAAGAAAAGACTGGGTGGGAGAGTGAGACTAGGAGGGCTATGGACAGAAGGGAGGTTTTGGAGCAGATGCCATAAAACCCAGAGCAAGCAAGATGGAAAATATGTACATGAAGTAAACGATCCTTGGGTCAGCCCATAGATTAATAGGAATGGGTTAATTTAAGTTATAAGAACTAGCTAAAATCAAGCCTAAGCTATCAGCTGAGCATTCACAATTAACATTAAGTCTCTGTGTGGTTTTGGTGAGCAGCTGGCTGAACAGAAAAATCTTCCTTCAGGCCATATTGTTGCTACTCCACAACACATTATCACCACCTCAGGGAGCTTTCTTCACAACTGAGTAAATAGTCACTCACAAAGCCAGTCTCAATAAATACAAGAAAATTAAAATAACACCTTGTATGTCATTTGACCATTATGATTTAAATCTGGTTATCATAATCAACAGAAAGATCACAAACTCATGAAAACTCTCTACTGAATGAAATATGGGTCAAGACAAGAATACATAAAGAAAATACAGAAGTTCAAGAATTGAATAAAATTGAAGACACACCATACCCTTGTTTTATGAGCACCAATGAAAGTGGTTCTAAGAGGCAAGTTCAATGCACTAACTGAATGCAAAAACATTGGACTGATCTCACACTAAAAACTTAATAGCATACCTGAAACATGTATAACAAACGTAAAGAAGAAAACATACCCAAAATGAGTAGATAGCAAAAAACAATTAAGCTCAGGGCTGAAATCAATAAAAATAGAAATGCATTATAAAGAATCAAAGTAACAAAGAACTAATTCTTTAAAATATAGATAAGTTTGAAAAATCCTTAGCTAAATTAACTTCAAGATGGAGAGAGAGTATCCAAAGTAACAAAAAAAGGAAATTAAAAATTAAAAGTGTACATAATGACAACTAAGGAAATGCCTCATTGTTAGAAAAAATAAGTGTTTTTTTTTACTAAATTGTAAAATCTAAAAGAAATGCATAATTTTCTTGATACACACCACTTAACAAATGTAAAAAAAGATCAGTTAAGCAATTTGAACAATATTTATAGATATGTAACTCCCACTGAAACAGAAGTGGTCCTTGAAAGTGTCATCATCAGAGAAGTGTACTCCTACAGCAGATGTGAACAAATATAGAGACCTAGGAGCATTCATCCATAAATGGGATGTCTGCATCAAATCCTTGCCTTCAAATTGAAGGAAGGCCTCAGGAGAGGAGGTGGAAAGAATGTAAGAACCACAAAGGATGAAGGACTCTAAGAAAACAAAGAACTGTTTCTTTTCAATATCAACGCCTTTATTAACATGTGCAAAACTCTTATGAACTCACAGAGACTGAATCTGCATGCACAGGGTCTATTCAGATATGTACCAGGTCCTCTGCACTTACATTATGGCTTCCAGTGTAGTGTGTTAAGGAATCCTATAGCACACTAATGAGTGGGACTCTGACTCTTGAGTCCTCTTTTTGCCTTTTTTCCTTCTGTTGGTCTGTCTTCCATGACATTGATGTGACTTTTTTTTTTATGCTTTATCCTATTATACTAGAGTTTGTTATATTTACAAAATGAATAACTATTGAATATAAAACTAGCCACTAGGGCAAATGTTAACAAAAGAGCTGACATTTGTAAGGGCTGGGAAAGGGAAAGTCAGTTTTCTCCAATGGAATGACAACCACACCAGAGCATGTTTTGTGTTCAGGAACTGTTAATTAACAAATAATAGACCCCATATCAGCACAGTGTTTAAATGTTTAAATGAGCACAGTGAGAATGCTATCTTTTTTTTTCAGAAAACTAAAGAGCAAATAAGAAATGAACAGTATTGTCCACAAGTTAAACACATAGGCCGCAGGATTTACAAACTCTATTTAAAATACAAATTACATATTTTCTCAGATGTTCTTTAAGATAACCATATTTTATTGAGTTGGGTTAAGTGAGAATTAAATCACTTAATATGGGAAAAATTAGAATGGTTATGGCCATGCAGTGATACTGTTACTGGTAACAGTAATTTTGTAGTTTGGCAAACTTCTTTGTTTCCGAATAATCAATTCTTTCTCCATAACAAGGGGGAAAGCATTAGTAGCCTATTTACAAGTTTTTTAATGAAAATGAAGTCAAACAATGTGTACAGAGAATTTATCAAATTGCATGATGTTTATACCTAATAAATAGCTTCATTACTATTTAAGCCTGTGATTCATTAGTATTGATTACTTTTCATCATTAAGTTGCTGTTTTTTTTTTTGTGTGTGTGTGTGTGTGGTTGTCTCTGAGGCTTATTTCTTTTAAGGAAAAACCATTTTTACTATAATAGAACAATTCAGTATATGTACAAGTTCAGATGTACAAAAATGAAAAAAGATGGCTTCTACCATGTGACTGATTAACTCAACATCTCTAGAGGCATCTGCACATTATCAGACAGGATACATATACCTGGATACCTTAGCCTCCTATTTTATGCAGTCTTCTGCAAATTGTTGCTATTTGGCTCATGTTCAAGATAAACATTCTTATTTACCAATTCAAAAGGCTTGTGCTTTTTCATGGTAAAAATGTTTCTGGATTTAGATGAGTCATCTCATTATGTTACAAATAACCCTCAAATACTCACCCCATCTTTTGGCTTCTGAATTTTCACCTCTTTCCCTTCTAAGTCAGTAATTACTTGTCACCTATATATGGTCATTGGTAGACCAGATGCTTATTTTTTTCTGCCTAATGCTCATTTTTGCATATTTGTTTTTATTTTTTCTTGTTATTTACAAGAGAAACTCAGTGATTTCTTCTATTGGACTAATAACTTTTGTCTTAGGGTTTTTATTGCTACAATGAAACACCATGACCAAAAGTCAAGTTTGGGAGGAAAGAGTCCATTGAACTTATACTTGCACATTGTAGTTCATCATCAAAGGTAGTCA
Organism: Cricetulus griseus; assembly: GCF_003668045.3. Taxonomy (NCBI): domain Eukaryota; kingdom Metazoa; phylum Chordata; class Mammalia; order Rodentia; family Cricetidae; genus Cricetulus; species Cricetulus griseus. The sequence continues at coordinate 133,915,376 of NC_048599.1, forward strand.
GGACAGTTACTCACAGAGGGAAGGAACCTAGAGTCAGAAGCAGGTGCTGAGGCCCTGGAGGGGTGCTGCTTACTGGCTTGTTTTACACAGCTTGCTTACCCTGCCTTTTCGTAGAATCTAGGCAAAGGATGGTACCACCCACAATGGGCTGGACCCTCCCCCATTAATCACTATTAAGAAAATGCCCTCTAGACTTACTTACAACCTGCTCCTGTAGAGGCATTTTCTTATCTGTGGTTCATTTCGCCTTCTCACATGACTTTACCTTGTATAAAATTAGTATAAAACTGTGCAACACAATATCTTAAATATATACCTTCCTGCCATATATGAGTTTTCTCACATGCTCTTTCATTCCAGGGTTTTGCTACTCTGTTTTCTTTATGTGTGGGATAAATAGTTATTCTCCCTCTAGCAGTTTAGATGTCTTGCCTTGATCCACAGATTTTATAATTAAGATAATACTTACATCTAACAGATAAGCTTGATGAATTCTTGAATTTAATTACCTGTGAATCCCTTTTCTTGTCTAAACTCAGTTAGAATATTTCAATTCATATCACATCTGCTCTTGCACTCTAATGCTAAACTGAAAAGGGACTATACTGGTTTTTATTGTATTTTTTTTCAAAAGTAGACATTTGAAGCTTGAGTATGAGTTGTGGAAGACAAGGCATTTCTTGTTCAAAGATCTCACACTGCTGTGCTCATGCAGATCTGCTGTCATGTATCTTAACCACAATCCGCCCCCCATCCATGCATCATGCCATGTCTGTTACTTGTAAGAGCCACTGGATTCCAAAACAACTTCATCACTCTTAGAAAATCTAATCCACTGTATTCATTTCTTTACTTGTTCTCCTGTGATCTAGGGAACTCAAGCAGTCTTCTAAGGCAATGCAATGTTAAGTGATAAGCACATCAGCATAAATTCTCATATATGTCCTGCAGGGCTACTGGTGCTCATTGATATATTCCATACTTGAGCAGGACTCACATGAATTCACAGGCAGTCTGTGGAACAAGATTGAATCTTACATACCATTTGAAACTTCAGAAATCTTTGAAGGAAAATAATAAATCACTATAATCATATAAAGCCAAATGAAAGAAGATGGTAGTATAATTGAACAGTGTTTTTGGAGTCAAATATTTTTATTTCAAGATAGTCCTTACTTAACATGTCATTGTGTATACTCAGTGCTTTTAATACAAAAGGCTAATTTTTTGTAAATTTCTATAGTACCTGTCAATCCACCCAGAAATTGAATGTTCCTATTCATATGTAAGTGAAATTAACACTTATCTTTTCAATAATATGCTCTTAACTCCCTGAAAAGATCATCTACCTACCAAAGATGTTCCCTGTATCTTTTTGGACAAACAGAATCCCACATTGTATTTTACAGTGGTTCACAAAATTTACCTTTGCTGTCCTCCACATTCCCATGTTCAGCTAAGGTTTTAGACCAAGACAAGCTCCTTTAATAAAGGGCTTTAGTGGTTGAATGGCAGGTCCCTAGAAGCTGACTTTTTTGAAGCCTGTGAATCTCACTTATTTGAAAAAACTGTCACTGAAGATATAATACAGGATTCAATTGAGGTGATATGGTAGGACCTAAACACAAAGACAAGGGAGTATATAAAGTTGACCATGAACAGAACATAGTCAATGCAAAGTCCAGAAGTTAACATAAATCATGGATGACGAGAACCGCGGCATAACTCTGAAGAAGCAGAACTCTGATGATATGGGACTTCTACTCCCACAATAACCATACTGAATCTCTGCTTTTTTATGACTTTTATTTTAATTTAACTAATAGCAGGCCCCAGAAACTGATACAAAGTATTAATAGTAAAGATTTTAATCTTTATTCATCACAAAGTCTCTACAGCAACTGTTTGTTTATATGTTATAGAGATAAAATTGTTAGAGGTATCATATAAAGAAATGATCTCATAAAACTACGTTACTAGATAGTTAAATATTTTATGTGACAATATTTTTTTCTTGACATATGTTTTGAACCGAAAAAAGGCACAACCTTTGCTGGGTCTATGGGTCATGTAAAAATAGACAGTAGGCCAGGATTAATCTGTTGGTTATAAGGTCTATACTCCTGTTTTAGAGAACAATAAGGAACCAGCTATCAATATGTACAACCTTGATATTTTAGATCTTACTCACATTGGTTATCCTTTGACTGGTCAGTTTCATTTCTCAATATACATACCTCACATGTTCAAACACTAGCTCATGGTTTGGGGAAATCCATATATGGATATTGTTAAAAGTTGTGCTATTATATGATAGTAGATTCCTAAGCCAATATTCATTGAACTGTTTGTCCAGAATCTAGTCCCTATCAGCTCGTGTTAGTGTGCTACTATGTCTTTGGTAATGTCTAGAAATTCATTTCCTAAGCTGTATATCTTCATAAAAAGCAAGATATCTTACCTCAAATCCTCCCAAATGCCCCTCTCTCAAGAAGATAGCCTCCTTACTTTTAATTGCATGTTGCTGTGTATTTGTGTGTACATACAAATACACATAAATAAAATCTTCAGGTTCTGTTTTATGTTCTTTGTGTGTATATAGATTCAAGTTAGGTATTATTGGAAGAGGATAATTCCTCTTTTCTCAACAATCAATAGTTTCCTATAATTCCTTCTTTAGGTGTTTCACCCAGAACAAATTTTCTTCCATCCAAATAAGCATGTATTTTTATTATAATTTTATTTATACAGACATTTCTTGGAAATATTGTTTTACAACACACTTTCTGGTAGTTTACCTCTCACAATGTTTGTGCTCTCTTCTTCTGATATGTTCTCTGTGCAATAGATGCAAGCACTACAATTTAGATGTATCCCCAGTGCAGGATTCTCCAAAGTCTGTTTGCCTCTACATTGCATTATGTTGTGGTTCTTTGTGATGGTCTCTCTTTGCTATGCAAATGGAATTCTTTGGATGGTAGCTACATTTATATCTGTGTAAGACTGTTTCTCAGTAGACTTCCTGGAATTTTGACTGTAGGAACGGTAAGATTTAGAATGAAGTAGGAATTTATGCTGGCCTAACAAAGTGATAGCAGTAGATTAATTTTTAAGGTCTATGACTTCATTAGCCCTGGGAAACTGATTAGGTTTTCAGTAGCAGGTATGATTTCCCTCCTTTTGAGTGGGTCTGGAGTCCAATTAGTCAGCTGTTGGTTGTCATTGACATGACAGTGACATTCTCTGTACCTTTATGCACATCTTGCCATGCTGATAACTGTGGTTTATGGGTGTTGCAGCTAGGAAGAACTATTTGTTTGCTCCTCCCTTGGAAGTTTGTATAGCATTTTTCTGGAACCATGGAAGCTAGACTACAGAGAACAATTCAGTTCTGATCTAGCTTGAATTATCTGAATCATGTTTAATAAACATATGGAGTTTTTAGCAATATGAGCTCACCCTCAAGACCTGAGTGACAACTAAGAACTTAAGGGCTACATAATAATAATAATATATATTATGTGAAACAGATGTACTTTGTCTAGGTCATATTGTAGATTTATTATTCACCACTTGGCATATGTCCAAATGACTTATATTCCTAATCCACAGATACTTATTCATCCATGTCCACATCTTCTCAGTTTACAAGAGACAGGAAACAAAAACAACATAAATGTCCTTTAACAGAGGAATGGTTAACAAAAATATTGCAGATATACACATTGGGATATACTATTCAGCTATAAAGATAAACAAAATCATGATTTTTTCAGGCACTTGATAGAAATAGAAAATATCACATTGAGTATGGTAACCCAGACTGAGAAAGACACACTCTGAATATAATCTCATATCTGAGGTTCCCAGCTCCAAATCTGTTATTGTGAGTATAACCACAAACCCCAGGAAAGTATAAAGGGATCACAGCTGTGCAGAGGCACTTGGGAAAGAAATAGTGAGATATGAAGTGGCAAAGGAGAGGGCTCAAAAAAGGGAGGAGGGAAGAAGGTGAATATTGAAAAACAAGGAGGGAATAATAACACCAATGATGTTTGATGAAGCCTCAATTATGCCATCTATATAACACACACACACACACACACACACACACACACACACACACACACACATATTAAAGGAAGTTAAACCACAATTTGAAGGGTTTATCAGGGTGGTGCATTTGAAGGGTAGTTCATTTGACTCCCTAAGCAATATAGATTATGGATAAGTAGATTTATCTTCTTGTCGAAAAGTCATGAACTCAAAGCTGCAGTTTCTCACTTTAGGCAGGGATTCTTTACATGAGTGTGAGTTTTGGGGGGTTTTTTGTTTTGTTTTGTTTTTGCTTTTTGTTAAAATTGAACAATTGCCGTTTCAAAGAAGTATGAGCATTTATGTTTAAGAATGCAATTTATGCTTTGGATACAGTCAAATATTAAAAACAAAGGATTTAATTTCATTTTCTCTATTTCTACATTGTGCTTATGTAGATTTGGTAATGATGATAAAGTTCTTTCCCTTGTGCTGTTCATATTGTTAAAAAACAAAGGTAAAGGAGCCAAGTATCTTCTATAATATGCACTTCTAGAACAAGAACGGATGTGCTTATGCGTAAAAATGAGAAAATAAAATTATCACCAACCAAGAGAATAAGAAAACAAATTATGAATATCTGAATTAAGTGAACATTATAATATTATCAAAACTTTAAGGTCACAAATGGGAAAAAGAAAGGCATAGTTTCAGTTTTTGTTTTAAAGAAACACAGAAAAAAAGAGAGAAAATACTGACCAAAAAACCACACAAATAGAAACTGAAAATGCAAACATGACCATGTTTATTAGAAAAATGGATCACTAGTTAATAATCTAAAACAGAAATGTTTTATACATTCATTGTGGATTCAATAAAACATTTAATGGAGTTATTAAACCAGCACTCTATAATCTTTGTAAATATTTAGCAAGAGAAAAGATTCTTCCTCACACATCTGAAAGAAATTCCTTTTCCTAATTTCAAAAGAATATATTCTATACCATTGTGGGTATCTATAAATCAACATTTCTCATGCCTGTAAATGAAACAATACTCAAGAAAATATTATTATATGAACTTCAATAATTATGGAAAATAATCATTTCATGGTTGTATCAGAATGATGTCAAATACACAATATTGGCTAACAACTAAAAATTGATTGATTTTAAACTTATTGACAAGCTAAGGAGTATCATTGCATGATTGTATCATTAATGTAGAAAAGAATTAACCAAATGTTGTAGTAATTTATGATAAACTCTCTACGAGTAAGGAATAGATGTTTGTTTTATCTGTGTGATAAAGAACACATTTGAGCCAGGCATTGGTTGTGCCTGTCTTTAATCTTAGCACTTAGGAGGCAAAGGCAAGAGAATGAGTCCAAGGCTAGAATGGTCTAAAGAGTGAGATCCATGATAGCTGGGTCTGTCTACACAGAGAACACTTGTCTTAGTGGGGGGGCAGAGGAGGAGGGGGGGTAGGGAACTGGTATTGACATGTAAAGCAATTTTGTTTCTAATTTAAATAAAAAAATGGAAAAAACAAGATAAGACAAATCAAAGATAATGAAAATTTCTAGATGTAACAACATCTTCAGAGGTAAGAATCAAAAATAAACATATTGAGAAAAATCCTTGTCACTCCTGTTCACCATCATTCTTGAAATCCTAGTAACATCACCAGAATATACACATTTGAAAGAAAAAATAAAACATTCCATCTCCACAGATAGTATAGAAAATCTCCCCAAATTAGCAACAAACATCACTTCTGGAAGTAATAAGGAATTATTAAAAGTATTTTTATAATACTTGTTTAATATTCAAAGGACCATTTCTCTTCTATATTTTGTAAATAATAACTAGTGTCTATGTTTAAAAACATGTTGTCATTTACATTAGCTTTCTATCTAAAATGAGGAAAAGGCAATGGCAAAAAAACCTTTAAGCATCAAAATCCTTAAGTCCTAATGAAGGTCTATGTGAGGAAAATCATAAACATCTAATTAAAGATATGAGAAAATTAAACAATTGAAAATAAACCTATATTCACTGAAAGAACACTCAATATTTTCAAGATGCCAGTCATTAAAGCTTTCATCATAGATACTTGGTGTTGCAAGTTTTTCTACAATAAACCTTCCATCTTGGCCAAAAGTTTGTTAAGACACAGGGAGTTCTTAAGGAAGGAGACTTGTTAGGTTTTCTATTGATCTAAGAGAACTCCTTAACAAAAGCAACGTGGGGAAGAAAGGGTTTGTTTCTTATTACAACTCTAAGGTTATACAACATCACTCAGTGAAATCAAGACAAAATCTGAGGCACAAGCCCAGGAGGAATGCTGCTTACAGGTTTCTTTCTCATAGGTTACTTTCTTATACTTGCAGAGAGGTGGAGACATCAACCATTAGTCAAGATACCAACATCAATCATTAATCAAGAAAGTGACCCATGAATTGACTATAGGACAATTTGGAGGGAGCATTTTCTTTATTTATTGTTCCTCTTCTCAAATAACACCAGAGTGTCAGAAATTCTCAGAAAATTAAATTGGACAGCAGGTGAAACATTCCATCCTGCAGGGAATTTCATTAATTGCTGAAAGTAAACAATTCAAAGGCTTTAGGAATTTCCTTCAAGTGACAGATACATTACATTTTCTCCCCAAGCATATATAGGCAATAAAGAGTGATGAGAAATACTTTTAAACAAACTAAACTGCCTAAAAGTGGCTCAGACCAACTGAGCAAACAGAAAGAAGATGCTTGTAATCCATTGAGCATGTAGCTTTACTACTCTTCAAAAGTAATCAAGGTAGTCTGACATAGAATATTAGTTTAATAAGTATCTTAACATAACAAAATAGGCAACCTTGAGTTAAACAGAAACAATCCAACTAGTCTTTCAAAGAAGCAAACTGTAGTTATTTGAGCAAATATTTGTAGAATACTTGGATAGCCAAGATCCACATCACAAATAAGTTGAGCAGTTTGAGTAAAATGCAGTGCTATATACCTTTAAAAATAACAGAATACAAAAATCTTGAGAATTACTAAAACTCCTATCACAAATAAAGCCTCACACATTATAGTGGGAGACTTCAACACCCCACTCTCACCACTAGACAGGAACACCAGACAGAAACTTAACAAAGAAACAAAGGAACGAATAGAAGTTATGGCCCAACTGGGCTTAACAGAAATCTATAGAACATTCCATCCAAATACAAAAGAACATACCTTCTTCTCTGTTGGGGACCAAATAGTTCCATTATGGAATGTCTTGAGGTCCAGCCTCCAGTTTCACTAAACAGGAGCAACCAGGAGCTCTGGCCCACTATTATTGTATTGCTAATTTGAACAAGTCTGCTATCATTTAGCATAGCCTCAGTATGGAATGCCTCCTAGTGTGCATCTCTACAAAACTAAGCTTTTGAATAGGCCTGCACCTGGGCGGAGATGCTAGGTGTGTGAGTAACAAGTGAGGACAGAGAGTTAGGAGCCATCTACCAGACAGGAGTCAAGAGAAGGACAAAAATGGCCTCCTCATGCCGATGGAAGCATGGTTAAGAAACAACCAAGAAGATGGTAAATAAGCAAGAGACTCTAGTTTTACAGCATGGAACTGAGAGTTCTCTAAAGATGACAAGATGCCTGTTTGGTCTTTATCATGACTGGTTTGCTAGGAGTATCCAAGCCCACATTCCCCCACTCATGCCGAACCTCAAAGTTGTCTTGGCTTGGAGCCAAGACCAGCTAGACTACGACACTTCTCAGAGCCACATGGAACGTTCCCTAAAATCGACGACATACTTGGCAACATAGCAAACCTCCACAGAAACAAAAAGAAATTAAAATAACACACTGTATCTTATCAGACCACCATGCTTTAAAATTAAAAACAACATGAATTACAGAAAACTTACAAACTCATGGAAATTAAATAACGCCAAATTGCACAATTCCTAGGTCCACGAAGAAATAAAAAAAAAAGAAATTAAAGATTTCCTAGAATTCAAAGAGAATGCAGTCAGAACATATACAAAGTTATTGGACACTTTGAAAGCATTGCTAAGAGGAAATTTCATAGTGCTAACTGCTCACATGAAGAAACAGAAGAATAATCACACCAGAGAATTAACAGCACAATTGAAAGCTCTAGAACACAAAGAAGTCAATACACCTCAGAGGAGCAGACACCAGGAAATAAGCAAATTGAGGATTGAAATCAATAAAGTGGAAACTAGGAGAACAATACAAAGAATCAATGAAAAAAAGAGTTGATTCTTAAAGAAAATCAACAAAATAGACAAATGTTTATCCAAACTTACCAAATGGCAGAGAGTGAACATGCAAATTAATAAAATCAGAAATGAAAAGGGGGACATAGCAACAGACACAGAGGAAACCCAGAGAATCATCAGTTCATACTTCGAAAACCTGTATTCCCCAAAATTCAAAAACCTAAAGGAAATGGACAATTTTCTGTATAGTTTTAATTTACCAAAATTAAATCAAGAACAGATAAGCAACTTGAATAAAACTATGTAACAACTAATGAAATAGAAGCAGTCATCAAATGTCTCACAAAAAAAAAAAAAAAAAAAAAAAAAAAAAAAAAAAAAAAGCTCAGGGCCAGATGTCTTCAGTACAGAATTCTACCAGAAATTCAAGGAAGAGCTAATACCAATTCTCCTCAAAGTATTCCACACAATAGAATCAGAAGGGTCACTGTCAAAAACTCCTGTTACAAGGCTTCAATAACCTTGATTCCCAAGCTACACAAAGACACAACTAAGAAAGAGACCTGAAGACAAATATCCCTCATGAATATTGATACAAAAATTACTCAATAAAATACTGGTAAATCAAATCCAAGAACACATCAGAGAAATCATTCACCATGATCAAGTAGGCTTCATCCCAGGGATGCAAGGATGGGTCACCATATGAAAATCCATCAATGTAATCCACCATATAAACAAACTGAAGAAAAAAAATCACATGATCATCAAACTAGATGCCAAAAAAGCCTTTGACAAAATCCAGCACCCCATCATGATAGAGGTCGTGGAGAGAACAGGGATAACAAGAACATAACTTAACATAATAAAAGCAAGATGCAGCAAACCTACAGTGAAAATCAAATTAAATGGAGAGAAACTCAATACATTTCCTCTGAAATCAGGGACAAGACAAGGCTGTCCTCTCTCTCCTTACTTCTTCAATATTGTCTTTGAAGTTCTAGCTAGAGCAATAAGACAACAAAGAGGATCAAGGAGATATAATTGGAAAGGAAGAAGACAAACTTTCATTATTTGCAGATGATATGATAGCCTACATAAGTGACATGAAAACTCAACCATGGAACTTCTACAACTGACAAACTCCTTCAGCAAAGTGGAAGGATACAAGATTAACTCAAAAAAAATCTGTAGCCTTACTATATACAGATGATACTTTTGTGGAGAAAGAAATCAGAGAAACATCAATCTCCCATGTTCTTGGATAGATAGGAGCAACATAGTAAAAATTGAAATCTTCCCAAAAGCAATCTACAGATTCAATGCAATCCCCATCAAAATCCCAGTACAATTCTTCTTGAAAGAACAATTCTCAACTTTATATTGAAAAACAAAAACCCAGGATAGCCAAAACAACCATGTACAATAGAGGAACTTCTGCAGGCATCATCATCCTTGAATTGAAGCTCTATTAAAGAGCTATAGTCCTGAAAACAGCTTGGTATTGGCACAAAAACAGACAGGTAGACCAATGGAATAGAGTTGAAAACCCTGATATTAATCCACACATCTAATGAACACCTGATTTTTGACAAAGAAGCTAAAGCTAACAGTGGAATAAAGAAAGCATCTTCAACAAATGGTGCTGGCATAACTGGATGCTGGCATGTAAGACTGCAGATAGATCCATGTTTATCGCCATGCACAAAACTGAAGTCCAAATGGATCAAAGACCTCAGCATAAATCCAGCCACACTGAACCTATTAAAAGACAAAGTGGGAAATGCCCTTGAATTAATTGGTACAGGAGACAGCTTCCTGAACACTACACCAGTAGCACAGACATTGAGATCAACAACTAATAAATGGGACCTCCTGAAACTGAGAAGCTCCTGTAAGGCAAAGGACACAGTCAGCAAGACAAAAAGGCAGCCTACAGACTTGAAAAAGATATTCACCAACCTCACATCTGACAGAGGGTTGATTTAAAAATTATACAAAGAACTCAAGAAACTAGTCTACAAACACCAAACAATCCAATTAAAAATTGGGGTATAGAACTAAATAGACAATTCTCAATAGAGGAATCTAAAATGGCTGAAAGACACCTAAGAAAGTGTTCAACATCCTTAGCCATCAGGGAAATGCAAATCAAAACAATTCTGAGATACCACCTCACACCTGTGAGAATTAACATGCCTTAGGATACACACCTGTCATACCAGCACTTAGAGAGACTGAAGAAGGATAACCTAGAAGTCAAGGGGGAAAATTCTGCCTCAAAATATATAAAAACTAATCAGCTATCTCCACCATCAAACAACAGCAATACAAAAGGTAAATGAGTAAATAAACTACATTGTATCTGTAAGTTGGTGGTAAAAGTAGATGAGCTTTTAACCCATAAAGGAACATGGAGAAATGTCAAATATAAATTGTTCAGTGAAAGAAGTCCCTAAAATCCATATGCCATATGATTCCTATTTATACTGTACTCTGAGGTAAAACTGTGGAAGTGTGGAATAGTTCAGTGGTTAAGAGGATTCAATAGAGGCCAATAGAGATGACTAAGTGAATTAGAGAAAGTTTCTAGTGTGATGACCTGTTTGACACTATGATAATTTGAGGGTCCATGACATTTCTAAAACTGTGTGTCACAAAGAAGAGAACAAGTTCATATGGGATTTATTAATGTAATAATATTCATTCACTTATTAAATGCACTGTACTAATGTGCACTAATTTTTAATGCCGATGGTAATTAAACCAAAAAAAAATAATGAGAATTGTCAGAGGAGTAATATGAATTCTATATTCTTTGCAGAGAAATATATTAAAATATAAAAAGAACACTAACAGATATTGGGCCCCACAAATCTTCCCAAAATTAAAATGTTCTACTGTCAAGCCTTCTGAAAATTCAACTTCATCATGGCTTTCAATTGCTGTTATTAATTGGTAGTCTGAGGGTGCCCTCATCAGAAGAGCACTGCTGTAATATAGAGTTGGTAATTCTGTCATTAGAGTATTTAATAAATCTGACAAAAAGACGATACTGTGTCTATTATTTTTTATTTTTTGGGTTCTTTGAATTAAAAAACAAAAATATTTGAAATCTGTTTTCAAGACTATTCTAGCTTGAAATTAAAAATATTTATAGGTTGACAAACTAAATCCTTTCTGTAGACATAAAGTGAATCATAATATTGTTTGCCTCTATTGGAAAGACACAAAAACAATCAATATTGAAGATGCTGTGTTCATCCTTTAATATCTTCATGAGGGTGTCCCCTTCCTTCTATTTCAACTTAATTAGAAGAGGAGACCATAAGACTTTAAGAAGAACTTTCCCATATTTATCTCTCTCCTTAAAGTGCTTTTTTCTTTCTTTTCAAAGTATGCCAATATAGGATATACTTCTCTGAAAAGCAGTGATGATGTGGTACAAGTCAAGCATGATGCTCCTTTCCTCTTTTCCCTTTTTCTCTTTTTAATTTCATCTATAAGACATCAGATCAACTGCCAAGTTAGCAATTCTCCCACAAATTCTTGAGTGACATAAATGACACACATAAACTTTCCTTTTGTTTCACTCATGAGTCATACCGTGTTACACAGAAAACAGCAGCTGCTAGAGATAACTTGTGGCATACAGCTTTATCATGCACAAATAAACCCAAATATTATTATGAGCCCCAAAGTCAAAGGGGCTGAAATAAAACTGCTTAATCATTTGACCTTTTCCTAACTCATAATTTATAAATCATTATCTGTCCAGTGATGTCTTAGTTTGAAGAGAAATAGCACTAGATAAAAGACTATATAAACTGCTTTGCAGAAATTGTATGCAGAAGAGTTAACATTTGACTTCTTTATTCTTTAAATTCTGTAGTGACTTAAACCAATTAAAACTTTCCTAAGAGATCAAAGCATCTACTTTGAGAAAAGATTTTTTTTCATACAGATTTGTGACAGTTATCTGTGGGTGTCGACTTGACTATATCAGGAACTAAACCCAAAACTAGAAGGAACACCTGTGAGGGATGTTTGCCTCATCTGGAGTAGGATGATCCACTTCTAAACTGGATCTTTGATGTAAGCACACTTGTTGTCAATCCAGATAATTCATGCTGACAAGGTACATGCCTTTAGTCTGATTCTTCATGTGGAAAAACACATGCCTTTGATACAAATCCCGAGGTGGGACAGCAAGAGCCCTTCTGGGCTCCACCCTCTGTTGGACATATAAGAAATTCTTTGCCCTGCCCTTCGGTGCTAGCAGGTTGAATCCTTCACTGGCATTGGAGTTTAGTTCTTCTGGGTTGTAGCATATACTGAAGACCAACTTAGACATAGAGCTTTTTGGACTAAGCAATTATTGGATCCTTGGACTTTTCATTCATTCCCAGCCATTGTAGAATTACCTAAATTGTAGCCTGTAAGTCGCTCTAATATATATTGAAATATATGTTAACATATTATCTTCACAGAAAATGAAAGTAAAAATTTTCCACCAGGAGTTGCTTGAATCCTATATTAATCACAGTTCTCTTAATTTCTTTGACAGAATTTAAGGAATGAAAAGGATTCAAGCAATTGCTTGTGGGAAATTTTTATTGAAGAATGATGAGCAGAGGGCTAAAATCACATGAAATGAATTTTTTAAAATTGAGTAGAAATTTAAAAAAACAAGTTTGGAATTAAAAATCTTGTATTTTTTAAATAAACCAACATCAACTTCAATATCTAATGGTTCTGTCCTTATATTTTGCTACCCAATTGAATTTCTTCATCATTATCTCCTTCCTTAGGATTTATTCCTCTTACACCCACATTCTCCAGTCTTTTACTCATCCTTGATCGGCTCAAACCTTTAGAAGTTGATCCATGTTTTTGCCACCTTTTGCCAACTCATCCTCCAAGCAAATTGGTTAGTGATCTTTTAGGAAGGAAAGCTTTAACTTAGGGATGTTCTTAGTGTAAACATCTTATACAACAGCTATGAGGAGTGGCTCCCAGCAAATACTGTCTTCTGTCCATTACAGAAGATGATTTCTGCTATATGCACAATGCTTGGCCCTCAATTAAAATCCCAGAAATGCATTTCAATAAATGAAGGAGAACCTGGGATTCAGCCTTTGAAATTCAAAATTTCTTCTGCTTTATGTTTGCCTCGTGGTAGCTAATATTCTATAATGTCTTAGTAAAGCTAAATGTAGACAACTTACATATATATGTACCTGGTTTGTCAAATTACCAGAGAACAAATGGTATAAGGACAGTAAATGATGCATAAGTGATTAAGTATGTTTGGAATAGTTTGGGCTAGGAATTCTCAGCAGAGGACCACTGAAGATTTTAGAGCATGTATTGTGACTGGTATGCCTGAGTCTGTTTCTGAATCATCATCTTTGAATAAGACTTGAACTCTGAAAATTCTTTTTCAGATTGGAAAAGTGGCAATCACTTGACTGCCTGCCAGTTGGTAGCCCAAGAGACTAGTGGCATTTTTTTTTTTATAAATGTATGGTAGCAGAACAGGAATACATGGAATTAAAGTCCAGGGGAGCTTCCACAAGGCAAGTTAGAGTTATTCAATTATAGTGTTGCAGAATTGGACTCTGAAACAAAATGACGTTAGTACATGCTCAGTATCACCTTTAGCAAGCCATTTCTGAAGTTCTAGCCCTCAAATCTACTTTGGGAAGCTTTCACATTTCTACACCATAGAAGGCAGTAACAGCCTAAATAATGATAAAAATCAAAGGAAATATCTACATAACAGTGCCCAAATTGTCTTAAATGTGGCTTTTATAGAATATTTTCTCTTTTATAGTGTTTTAGACTAGTTTTGAAATAAGTCCTGTAATGTTGGCTCTGTCATGCACAGCGCCAAATAGGTATAGCAATAACTATAATTTCTTATCCTATTGTGATAATTTGATTTTCTAAGGAAGGAAGAATCAACTAGGCAAAATCATATTGGCAAGATATTTGTGTGGTGAGGCACTAGAGAAATACAAGAGCATTTTAATTTACTGGCTATTTTATGACACAAACTAGAGATACCTAAAGAGGATGGAGCCTCAGTTGAGGGAATGAGATCCAGCTTTCAGAATGAATGATCAGTGGAGGAGGATCCAGCACATGGAGGGTAGTAACATCCCTGAGCTTGTTACCCTGGGTTCTATAAGAAATCAGGATAAGCAAACCATGTGAAGTAAGCCAATAACCAACCCCTGCCTCCCAAATCCTGCTGTGCTTCAGTTACTGTTCTAAATTCTTTCAGTAATGAACTTTTCTCCCCTTCTTTCTTTTGAGTCATAGTGCTTTATTGGATTAATAGAAACCCTTAGACACTTCCAAATACAATCAAAACCTTAATTGTTACAGGAAATAGTGAAGGATCAGACAGGGAGCATTTCAGACTATAACATTCAGAAATCTTCAGTCATGATGATGAAAATCATCAAAAGAACTTTTCTGTTAGACCCTCATTTGTTAACAACAAGCTAACACTCTAAGTTTGGGAAAAACTCTGACTCAGAAGACATAAAAATTTTTTGTCATGGTTATTTTAATATTCTACCTTCTAGATAAAATGACTATTGTGTTACTGGTCATGAACATTGTATTAACGCAAACTTTTTTTCAATGTTTCTTTAATATATTCCATAAACATGTCATTGAATTTTCTTATTTATTACCTTGTAAGAGTTTTATATTTGCCCTCATATTAAGAGATACTGTTTCTTTTGTTTTACTTTCTAATATTATCTTCAGATGTTGACACCTAAGCAAATTAATGTTTCAGTGACTAGCATTATAGAGTTTGGTTTTCTTCTATTTATTATTATCATTTTGTTTTTAATATCTTTAATTTGAAATAGTTTTGTATCACTTTCCCCTCTACCTTGCCTCCCTCCAGCCCTGCCCAATTACCTCAAGGGATTAAACGCCTTTTTTTTACTCCACCCCCACTCTAATATTGATGGTAACAGTGTATGTATGGATATGCACAAATATACATATATAAATACAACCCAGTGTGTTTGTTTTTATTGTAAATTGTGTATGGTTTCAAACCTGCCCACTGCCATTGGACAACCATTGAGATGCTCTTCTGCATAAGAAGCTAATTCTCCTTTCAGTTGTCAATACTTTCCTGCCGTTCTTTATCTTAGGGTGGGACCTTGCAAAATTCCCTCCATCAATATTGATGTGTTCATTAATATTGTTCTAATTCTGGTCTTGTTTATGTAGTCATATCAAGGAGATACAGTTTCACCAAAGACTCTGTTGTATTCTGGTTCTTAAAATCTTTCTGCCCTTTCTTTTGATATGTTTTCTAAAGCCATAGATGTGATATGGACATATTTGTTATAGCAATTGGGTTGGGATCCCCAGGATCCATTGCATTGTGTTCTGGTGTGGTTTTCTGTGACAGTCTCCACTTGCCATATAGAGATGCTGATGGGGAACCTTCTTCTGTGTATATGTTTCTCTAATTGGTTAATGAATACAATATTAGTTGGCTGATTGGTTGGACAGGAAGTGACAAAAATGGGCAGAATCAGGATATCAGTAAGAACAAATAGGAGATCTCTCTCTTCTCTACATGCTGTCATCATGTAGAGAAGCAATCATCATGTAGCAGGCAAAGGATTTGCAGGTATGTCATACCCCAGTAAGCCATTACCACATGGAAATACATGGATTAGTAGTTAAAGGTTAAAATTAAGACAGAGCTATCTAATAAGAAACCCAAGCCAATGGCAATTGGCATCATAACTAATGTAATTGTTGTGTGTTCATTTGGGGCTGATGCGGCTCTGGGACCAGGCTGACGTGAAGCATGCTCATTACAAGAAGCTTCTTTGTTGAGGGGTAGTTCCTATACTTACCTGTGTGTACAAGGGTCTGATTTAAAATAGAGCATGGATTTAAGCTTGTCTAGTAGTAGATTCTTTTGTAAATTACATTGCCCCCCACCAGCCCTGGGAAGATGGCTAGGTAGACATAATTTTTCTTCTCCTGAGTGGCCTGGAGTTCAATAGATAGCTGTTCGTTGCCACAGACATGTGAGTGAAATTTGCTGTATCTTTATGCATATCTTGCTACATTGGTAATTATTGTGGTTCATGGGTGTTATTAGTGTATAGGCTGATTGAGTAATATTTTCTGGAAACATGGATGATAGACCATAGCAAGGAGTCTTTCAGGTCAGATACCACTTAAGCTGCCTGAGACATTTGCCCTAAGTATGCAGTGTCTTCAGTAATAGGGAATCACTCTAACCCCCTGAAAGGCAACCATGGGTTATGTTGATAATCTGTATTTTCGGGGAAGTATCATATACTGCCCTTACCAACCATTTGAAGGAGATTTCTTGTG
This sequence comes from Cricetulus griseus, assembly GCF_003668045.3. NCBI lineage: Eukaryota > Metazoa > Chordata > Mammalia > Rodentia > Cricetidae > Cricetulus > Cricetulus griseus. The sequence goes on from NC_048599.1 coordinate 133,932,053, forward strand.
GCTTGTAATGGGGATTCTGCTACTCCATGGTTCTTCTGGAAGCATTGTCTGACCAAGTAGCATGTCTTTCTGTAAGGGGTGTGTGTGTGTGTGTGTGTGTGTGTGTGTGTGTGTGTGTGTGTGTGTGCGCGTGCGTGCGCATTTACATTTTATATATAACTAAGTAAATATAACATGGTGTCATCATTTGGGGTTTTAAAAGAAAACCTTCCTATCTGATCTCTTTTAAATAACATAAAATTACAGCTTCTGCCTTAGTTCACTTTCTATACTAAGATAAAACATTTTGAAAACAACACTGTGAGGAGGAAATGGTTTATTTCAGCTTGTGTCTCATACTTCAGTTCACCAGAGAGGAAAGTCAGGACAAGAACTCAATCAGGGCAAAGTCATAGAGACAGAACTCCATGGAAGAGCCTGCTTTTTTACAGCACACAGACCACAAGGCCCAAGGTTAAATAGGTAACTAATAGTGATCTGGGCTCTCCCACATTATTTATCAATCAATAAAATATACTACAGTCTGTCTCACTGACCAACTTGGAGGGGGTATTTTTTCAATTGAGATTTCCTCATCCAAAAGAACCCTAGTTTGTGTAAAGATGAAATAAACCCAAACAGCAAAACATCTATGTGAATTACCAAATTTTAAAGACTTAATTTTATAATTGAAATAATATAATAAAAATTAACTCTTCAACTTTTGTTTATAATTTCTAATGCTTTCTCTTTAGACAACTCTAAATTATGCATGCAGTTTTCCTCTTAAGATGTACCATATTTCTGACATCTCCCATTCCTGAGGTCTTATTTTTTTATTTAAATTAGAAACAAGCTTGTTTTACATGTCAAACCTGGTTCCCTCTCCCTAGTCTCCTCTCCTGCCCCCCATGGACCCCCTATCCTATCCCCTTTCTGCTCCTCAGGGAGGGTAAGGCCTTCCATGGGGAACTTCAAAGTCTGTCATATCATTTGGAGCAGGGCCTAGGCCCTCCCCCACGTGTCTAGGCTGAAAGAGCATCCCACCATGTGGACTTCTTTGTAACTTGAAGTTCAACGTCATAGCTTTACAAGTGAACTTTCAAGGCTCTTCACAGGAACTCCATTCAAGTCATGTATCGTCTGCCTTCAGTTGCTCTCTAAAGCCATGGATCAAGACTACTTCAATCTTTCACAATTAGAAAAATAGAACTCCAGAGAAGGCACTGCCATGTTCTGCTGCCATCTTAAGATGTAGCCTAGAGTCCACAGACTATGGTTGTGTAAATTCTAATCGTCTTTGTGCTGACACTGGGTACAGAGTTTTGTAAAAACATTTGTTTTTTTTTGTTTTTGTTTTTTTTTGTTTTTTGTTTTTTGTTTTGAGGATGGAGAATCCCTTCAGCTACGTTTTCACTTCACACTATCTACTTTCAAATGAATTTGCAGTTTTACAACATGAAGTCCATGATGAGAAGGGTCTCCCTCAGGGAATTTATCTTGACTGCAATCTTTAAATTGTTTATGCTCTTTTCCCACTTGGCAAACTACATCTTTTTTATAGTTCTATCCAACAGTTTTCTCTTTTAATCTCCAAACCTGGAAAAATGCCAAGATTTATCTCTTGCATAGCCCAAAAGCTCTCCTGTCTTAAAATTTTCTGTGCAAGAAAATACGTCCATTATTTTCAAATTCAACCTCAGCAATTTTTTTAGAACATAGACACAATGAAACAAGAACCAAGCCAAAATAATCACATGAATGGTGTCTAGGCCACATCCAAATTGTCTTATTCCTGTTTGAGTCCTCATGAGTTATAACTTCACTGTCTTGTGATACTCACAGCACTTTGTCTTACAAATTTCCACATGGAATTTGTCCCAATAAACTTCATCATCCTATGTCTTTTCCATTAGATTTCCCAAATTCTTTCATATTCCAAGAACAAAATATTCCCAAATCTTAAGCTAGTCATAGTCAGGTTTAGCAAGGCAAGTTCCTTTTATCAGGTTGATGTTCTATATTAGTTATTTTTTCTTTTGCTCTGCTAAATTACCTGTCAAACAAAACATAAAGAAAGATTTAGTTAGCATTGTAAATTGAGGACACAGCCCATCGTTGTCAAGAATTCAAAATAGAGCTTTAAGCAGCTAGTTATATTGTGTCTATAATCAGGAAGAAGAAAGTAGGAAATGATTACACTTATCTAAATTTATCCTTTTTATACATTCTAAGACCCAAAGCTAAGGAATAGCGTTACCAATCAAAATGACTGGATCTCTGTAACTGAATTAATTGAATAATGATAAAACTGGGCTGGAGAGATGACTGAGAGGTTAAGAGTATTGACTGCTCTTCCCAGGTTCCCGAGTTCAATTCCCAGCAACCACATAGTGGCTCACAACCATCTCTAATGAGATTTGGTGTCCTCTTATGACATGTTTACATGCTAGAGCACTGTATACATAATAAAGTAAGATAAAACTTCAAAGGCATGGGTGAGGGTAAACTGACTAAGCCAATCAACTCATTGCTAACATTCATGAAGACTTTGTCTTTTGTAATTACAGATCCTGTCAAGTTGACAATACCCTTCATATATGAATATATATGAAGTAGATTATAGATGAAAAATACCACTTATAGAATATATTTATGTCTTCTATTTATGTATTTATTTGTAAATAAATAAACATTAACTTTTACATTTTCTTACAAAATAAGTTTCATTGACCTGCTTAAGGCACTTTCTGCCGGTCTATTTTAAATTTCGTGGGTTTTTGAAGATCCATTCAGTATAATCATGTACAGTAGAGTAAAGGCTGGGGAGTACTTAAAGGCAAGTACTTAGACCTTAATAATTGTCACGGGAATTTGTCACCTGTCTGTGAATCAATTGAAAGTTTTATAGTTTACATTAGGAGTGGACAGATCAGGAGAAAAGGCAAGGCAAGAAACAGTGTAGAGCCCCTTTGAGCCTGGAAGAAAGCATTTGTGATGTTTTATGTTTTGTTTTGTTTTGTTTTTCAAGACAGTGTTTCTCTATGGCTTTTGGAGGCTGTCCTGGAACAAGCTCTTGTAGACCAGGCTGGTCTTGAACTCACAGAGATCCACCTGTCTCTGCCTCCCAAGTGCTGGGATTAAAGGCATGTGCCACTAACACCCGGCTTGTGGTGTATTTTGAGGTCACTTGGTTTCAGTTCAGTTTTTCTTTTTCCTTTAATACTGTGCATGGGACTTTCTTATTCATAAACAGTAAAAGAAATAATTTTTAAATAAAATAAGCTTTTAAATTTAACATTTTATTTAAATTTTTAAAAATCTTATTTTACTACCAATCCCAGTTCTCTCTCCCTCCCATCTTCCCATACCCCCCACCAACTCCCCATCCCACCCCCATCCACTCCTCAGGGAGGGTGTGACCTCCCATAGGAGATCATCAAATTCTGTCACATTATTTGGGGCAGGACCTAGCCCCTCCTGCTTGTATCTATGCTGAGAGTATCCCTCCAAAGAGTATGGGCTACAAAAATCCATTCATGCACTAGGGATAAATACTAATTCAATAAATTAAATACAACTGACAGTTGCCCCATAGATGGCCCAAGCCATAAATATATTGTCTGAGGATGGAGAGATGCTCCTTGGTTCACAACAGTTGTCACTTTTGCAGAGGAACAGAGCTTGTTCTCAGCACTGAACAATATCTAATTTCACAACAGTCACTTAAGTCCTACTCTGTGGAATTCAACACTCTCTGCTAGCATCTACATATTTGGCTAAAACATCCACAAACCTAAAATACAAATAAATCTTTTTAAAATGTCTTTAAAATCCAAGAATTAAAGTCTAGAGACATTGCTCAGCAGATAAAGAGTAATGTGTACTCCTGTAGAGGACTAGGTTCAGTTCCTGCAATCAATGCATACTTTCAGTTTCAGGAAATCTGATGACCTGTTCTTGTCTTAGCAGGCATCAGACACACATATGACCATATGACATACAGACATAAATGCAAACAAAATGCCTACATACATAAAATGAAATAATACTGAAAAATTCAAGAAGTAAATACAAATGAATAGAAAATTAAACAATCTGTCTTTACAAGATAATTCTGAATTAAACCTTTGCATTAATTATATTGTTTAGGTAGATTAAATATTCAATATAACTCCTATATTGAGTGTCAGATTTTTTCCATCATCTCATAGACACACAATATGATATGAACAGATATTCACAAACACAAATGCACACGTGTGCCCACACACACATGCGCGGACACACACACACACACAAACACACACTATTTAACTTTTTTGGTTTTTAGGTGTATATTACAATCATTCTTGATATTTCATAAAAAGCATTTATTTAGATGTGCATATTAACAGAATTCATTATGCCAGTGGGTTGGCAAAAGTGTTGTAGTACTAAGCAATCAAGAAACCTAGAACAATTCAGTTGTTTTGTTTTAATTCTGTGTGTTAATGTGGGAGGCATCATTTTCATAAAACATGTGAATTATGTTGAAGCATCAGCCCACAGACACAGACTATTGTTTTTGTTTATTTTCTGTAACTGCTTTAACCTTTACTATTACCTTGATCTCTTGAAGTGTGTAATTTTGGTGTTAATAAGTTAGCTTTACATAAAATCTAAGTTTTTGAATTAATTAAAGGAGACTGATATGGTAGTTTTCTTTCTATAATTTTTCTTTACCATTTAGATATAGTTTAGTTGTACACAATCTTCATAAACTTGTTTTATTTTTGATTGTTTTAACCTTTAAGAGACAATAGGTTAATAAGCTGACTATATAAAAGCAGCAAAAGTATCTCAGTTTAGTGTCTAATGCATCTTTTCTCAAAGTTAAAGCCCAACTTTGGCTAATATTTCAAAATTATTTCTTTGATTTTTAGAACTTACCAAGAGACTAAAAGTGATGCATATAGCAATTGAAACTATAATTCCTCATATTATTATAAGCTATAATCAGTCTGCTAAGACTTCATAGAGGCCCATGAATTACTAAATTTTTGTATATATTTTTAAAAATAAGCCTTTTGTTGCACTATTACAAAAACCAAACTTTTTTTAACTAGGAGAGAGAGAAAATATTTCTTATCAATGTGTCCTGCGCGCTCTGTATTTCTCGCCAGCAAGAAATCATACATGGGACACTCGGATCCTTCTGCAGACAAGCTTTAATGCATCTTGAGAGTGGAGAGCATAAGCTTCCCAGAGCGGAGACCCTGAGCCAAGAATCCCGTCCCCTAATAAAGGCTGGCAGCCGCCGCCTGGGACGTGTCACCCTATGATTGGCTGCAGCTCATCAGGCCATATGACGCCACGGAATAGGCAGAGATCAAGGAATGGAAAATTACCCAGCGCCTGCGCAATAATCTTGTTTACATTCGGTGCCTGCCGGATGCAGGCGCCATCTTGTAATGGAGAATGCAGGGACGGCTCCCTACATATCCCCCTTTTTTTATTAATTAATGAAAAGGCTTTATATTATTACAAGCAAATAGGTCACCCATATGTTGAGGGATAGAGGTAGAGGTTGTACCTTCCCAAAATCAAACATTAAGACTGTGTACGGGAGTCGCGACTAGGCTGTTAGCTTGACCCGAAGCACTCTCGACCTGTCCTCTGCCGTTTTTCTGGGAAAGGGAGTCTCAGGGCAGGTAACCCTTATGCAGGTCAACGTACCTCCCAGAGAAGCCTGTATAATAGGCAACTCTGTGCGATGCCTTTGCTCAGCATCCCTCATGGGCTGCTCAAGCCAGGCACTCTACCCTGTGCAATGAGCCTAGGCTCCGGGTGTGCAAGAGCTGTCTGGCCAGCGGCCTATTGCTTAAGCATAGTTATCCAAATATCAGTGGAAGCCCCTTGTTCCAAAGCTACAAGCGCTTGGGCGATAACCACCTTGTCTCTCTTAGTTTGAGCCCTGAGCCTACAGACCAGCCAGAGAAGCAACATCAATCCGCAGCAAACGGCTGCACCAAACAATCCCACCTCCACCCATTTCCTTAAAATAGGAGACAGCTGAAGCTATCTATGATGACAATCTCTCCGTCAAGGACAGGAGTTAATCTGGATAATAGCGGCTCTCAACTCCCGGGGAGAGGGTGGAGTTCCGACTTTTGAGGGTCCAAAGGGGCTCTTCGGGTGAGTCTTTCCGGGATCCACAGGGGATTCTCTTCATCCTGTGGAAAAACACATATCGCTCCCCTGGATCTTATGAGAATAGGATCCGGGCCTCTCCAAAGACCAGTTAAGACATCTTTCCATTTTACCATCTCCTTAGACCTTTTAGGTTCTGAGGTATGACGCTTGGCCGCTGTATGGCCCTGAGCGTCGGTGTTTAGAAAATTAAGGGTAAAGAGTGCCATGGATATTGCAACTCTTGGCACCGAGGGTAAGGATGCTCCCATTCCCTCCTTTTGTTTGATTAAATAAGACTTAAGTGTGCGATGGGCACGTTCCACAATGCCTTGTCCTTGAGGGTTATAAGGTAAGCCAGTCAGATCTGTCTACAGAAGTGCTGGAACTTTTGAGAGGTATAAGCCGGCCCATTATCTGTTTTTAAGAAGCACACAGGTGGCTAGGTAAAGTCTTATTGTGACTTTGGAGCCTGTCCTGGAATTCGATCTGTCGGACCAGGCAGGCCTTGAACTCATAAAGATCCATCTGTCTCTTACTCCCTAGTGCTGGGATTAAAGGCGTATGCCGCCAACGCCCTAAACTTAAAGGCGTGTGTCACCAACACCCTGAGCTTAAAGGTGTGTGCTACCAACATAATAGATTAGCATCTTTTATAAAAACAAGAACTTTACATTGTCAGGCTTTGCTTAAGAATAATTCTAAATTGAAGCTCTTTAAGTAAAAACATTAATAAAATTAAACATTTGAAAACTGGTTTTAAAAAGAAATTTAAATTCCCTTAAGGTCTTTCTGTAATATATAGAAGCATTAACATTTTAAATCTTAACTGAAAAACTTGTTTCTAAGATGGTACCTCTGATTTCCATGCGGTAACCTTTAGTTAAGATGGCGGTCTAAGTATCCTTTTTTTAACTTTAGCAAAATGGCTACCGTCAGTCATGTGACCAGCTACAAAATGGCCGTACCAGGAAATAGAACATTTTAAAACAAGCATACATAAATTACTTGAGCAACTTTAGGATATGAGGCTTTTCCCAGGCATCCCAGGCCTCCAAGCAGTGTTGAATAACATGCACGGCCTTTTCCCCTATCAAAGACTGGGAAAGCCATCTGTAATTTTCTCCGCTCCTCTGATGGTAAAAAGGAGTCGGTACCAAATAGTGGGGGTGCTGATGGAAGCACACCCGCTGGCATTTTTGGCAGCCGATATCTATCGGGGTGGTATCGTGCTGCTTCTTTCTCTAGCTCTGCTTCCTTGCTAGAGTCTAAAATCTCAGAGTCTGAGCTGCTCAGCTCCAAGGCTTCCAGTTTCGTTGCAGGGCAGAGGCTAGGTTTCGAGTCCTCATCTCTCCTAAATTTACCGGGGTGTGACCGGTTATCTCCTATTTTCTCTCCCTCCATTTTTGTTTCTTTTTCACCTAGCTGAGCTGTTTCCCCAGTATTTAAGACTTCATCTCCTGAGCTTTCAGAGTCATCAGAGCTATCAAGATTTAAAGCTTTAATCTCATTTACAGAATCATCTAACAAATTATTCACTCCCTTGTCAGTAGACATTCCAGGAGGTCCTTTTTTCTTATTTATTGCTGTTTCTCTTAACAAATTATTCACTCCCTTGTCACTAGACATTCCGGGAGGTCCTTTTTTCTTATATTTTATTGTTAGGCGCGCCCCATCTCTCACCACATTCGGTTTCTGATATGTAATTCTGGACTTCTTTAAGATTGCTACAACAGTGAGAAAAGTCAAAATAGCTCCTAGTAAAAGCATAGAAGCCTCTATATTAACCTCCCACAATAGCAACATTCCCAAGCCAAAGTCCAGAAAAAACATACCTCTCCGAATTTACCACCCTGCAGTTCTGAATCCGCCTTGTAGCCAAGGGGTCTCCGTGATGCCTGAGATGTTCACATGCTCCCGGGTTTCGGCACCATATGTCCCGCGCGCTCTCTGTATTTCTCACCAGCAAGAAATCATACATGGGACACTCGGATCCTTCTGCAGACAAGCTTTAATGCATCTTGAGAGTGGAGAGCATAAGCTTCCCAGAGCGGAGACCCTGAGCCAAGAATCCCGTCCCCTAATAAAGGCTGGCAGCCGCCGCCTGGGACGTGTCACCCTATGATTGGCTGCAGCTCATCAGGCCATATGACGCCACGGAATAGGCAGAGATCAAGGAATGGAAAATTACCCAGCGCCTGCGCAATAATCTTGTTTACATTCGGTGCCTGCCGGATGCAGGCGCCATCTTGTAATGGAGAATGCAGGGACGGCTCCCTACATCAATGAACCCATTTAGTTACATTATGCATTATCTTGTTAAGACAAGTGATTTCATCCTGTGTTCTGTAATCAGCTGTCAATTCCATTATTACATTTTATTGTTGAGATATAAAATCCCATAGAACACAGTGTCACAATGTAGGATTTTCTATCCTTGAAGCAGCTGAATCTAAAGGGCATAGAGAAGAATTTGAGGCTAGCTTCTTGAGGAGCAGAAGAAACATCCTTACATCTAGGAAGGAACTTTGCACTCTCTGGCTTTCCTCACAATTAGATTGCAGCTATGTTATTACTGCAGAAAATGAACTGTGGGGCGAGCTGTTCTTGGCAGTTGTAGATGGGATGCTCCTGAGTCTTTCTATTATTTCCCTGATAAGTAACCTTGAACTCTTACTTAAATGGTGAAGTTGAAAGATAGAGAAGGCCTGAGTAAACTCCATTAGAGTTATTTTATACCATAAGAGAGTTATTTTGTATCATGAAACACCAAATTTGAAATACCACATATTACTTTATAAGTATTGTGTTTGCAGCTCTTACTTAATTGATATACAAATAAAGGTGATAGTTATTATGTTTCAAGAAAGAGCAGCCCAAGAATAAATCTGTCATAAAAGCATGATATGGCCAGGTGAAGTCTTTTACAAATTTCTTTTTACCTACACACAGCCTTTCAAAAATTGCTAGTAATTATTTTGCCCAATTAATATTATATCTTATTATTTGTCTCAAGATATCAAGTTCAGGACTTTGCACACAAATATTTCTAATAATTTGTTCCCAACCATAATAAAAGGGTTTAAACCTCTGAATATAAACAAACCTTAATCAAATACTTTCTTTTTTAAGAGTTGTGGTCATTGTGTCTCTTCACAGCAATAGAACACTGACTAAGATGGACATATTAAATTTGAAAATTACAAACCAAAAATTAATTTTTCATCCCTAGTTTCCCCTTTCCTTCTTAATACTTAGGCCCTCTGTTTGTTAAGAACAAATTTTACTTTTCTTTTTTCTCTATATGAAAATGCAAACCAAAAGTTTATGTCAGCTCCATGCAAAATACTCAATCTTAATGCTTTCCATCAGCTCTGCTCCTACATAAGTACAAAACATTTATAGGTTTCATGTATTGATTGCAATTGGAATTAATTTGTCTTGCTTTGACTTAACTCTTCATATTGTTTATTCTCCAATGAGAAACCAGAACAGCATTTGAAAGCATTACATCAGGTCACCATAGAAAGGACAATTTAGACCCCTTTATTTTCTATATTAAACTTATGGTAATTATCATATCCTAGAGAATGAAGTGTCTGGCCTTTTTTACTTTAACTTCCATATTCAGTGATGTCATTCCTATATCTCTTCATTATGGAGGTTTCATACTGTTTTTTACTCTATTAAACATTATCCACACTCAGCATTCCTCAACTCAAATATTGTTTTCTCAGTGCAACTCTGTAAGGCATCAACAAATCAATCCCATCCAAACTTTTGCTGTCATCAACAATCATGCTTCAACATCCTTCTTATCACCATGTGTGCTTCTAGACATCACTTCTCTAATGACTTATTCTCTGATTCATGTAATGCATATTCCCATTTGCTTTTTGATTGATTTATTCTTAATTTGTTGAGTAGTGTTAGGGACATCTTTTCAAAAATATTCACTGAAAGGAGAGAGAAAAAGAAGGAAGATTTTACTTATTTTTGTGTATCTATAGATTTCTAGAGATTAACTTAATTTAGAGGTGAGAATCTCTTTCTACAACAATTTCTATGTAATTTGTTGAATGTCACAAAGAAGAAGGTACATGGAGGGGGAGAAAGAAAAGGAGGAGAAAGAAAAAAAGGAGGAGGATGAAGATGAGGAGGAGAAGAGAGACAAAAAAAGAGAGTAAAATATTGTAATAAAGACTCAAAATTTACGTACTTTAATATTTGGAGCAACTTAGGCATTGAATATACACTTAGTAGTCTGTCAAGATGTTTTGTTGATTAGGCAAGACATAACCCACCAGATAGAAGTTTTTACATCTCGATTACCTCATTGCAAAATAAATTACCTACCAAGTATGTTATAATTTTTATGTCTTTAGAAACATGAGGTCCTATAGCTTTATCTGTGTGAAGATAACTTTGCAGAGCCTCATGAAGATTATGTATCTTGTCAGTAGTAATCAACATTAGTCAAAGTGGTATCAGATTCCCCAATATAAAAGCAACTTTTAATATATTGTGGGTGGTGCAAAACACTAGATAGGAAATGCTTCATCATCCATGTACTAACAGGAGGTTATTTATTGAATGGCTAGAATATTATAGGCAATTTACAAATATTATCTCCATTCATTTTGCCCCATGATGTCACACAAAGCTAAGCAGCAGTAATCAATCCATTATCTTTCTGAGTTCTTGTCTCTGAATTGTCTTGGACGAGCTTCCTTGTTTAAGGTCTTGCCTGTAGCATTCTTTTAAATCCAATTAAACAATTCATTTTATTTTGAATAAGACAACCAGAGATCATAGTAAGAATATAATGTTTTATTATTAACTTTGAAAATTTGCTATGTTTGTTTGCAACATTCCTAGTGAGATGGCCCTATTCAGCCTTCTGGTTAGAGGGAATTCAGTCTTTGTCAAAGAGGGAGGCTAGAAAACACATTCATTCTGCAAGATGTCAGATTATGCGCATGGGTTACAAATTCCCTCTTTGCTTCAAGAATAAACTTCTGAAGAGATACTGTATCAGAGTAAACATCACGTAACACTTAGTAATCTTTTTTTGTTTTGTTTTGTTTTTTTCCAGACAGGGTTTCTCTGTATAGCTTTGGAGCCTATCCTGGTACTTGCTCTTGTAGACCAGGCTGGCCTGGAACTCACAGAGATCCGCCTGCCTCTGACTCCCGAGTTCTGGGATTAAAGGCGTGCACCACCAACGCCCGGCAACAATTAGTAATTTTAAGGGCTATTGCAGCCATTTGTTTCTGTCAATTCACAAGTTTTCCTTTACAAGAGTGTTAAACTACTTGAAGTTTTGGGTTGTGGTTCATGTGTGTTACAATGTAGTCTTTTTATTCCATCTGGCATGTATGTGGTATTCTCTGTGATGAGTATTTGGCAGTATTCATAGTGTAGCAAGCCTTTTCATTCAATATAGTTATTTCTTGACCCTTTCAATGTGATAGCTGTCTACTGTTGTGTAATTAATAAGTGTCTCTTTTCAAACTGACATAGGTTGCTCTTATAATTTGTTGTTTATAAGTCATACCTTAGGTGTATTGCCCATTTTCTAAGCAATCCAGGACGTATATTGCATGGAGTATCAACCATTGTATCAAGCACTATGAGCACTGTTTTCCAGATGGGAATGTACACACAACCTCATGATATAGAAGAAGATGCTGGAAGCTCTAAAGAATTTCACCTTCCCCCAGGACAACTGTCACAGCAAGGGTCCATGTCCAGGCTCACTGCTACAATGATTGCACTTGATGTATGCACACTCACTCATCTTGATTTTGGCTTATTTTGCATCTATCAAAATTAGGTAATTCCAATTTCATTTTATCTACAAATTTTTTTAAGATGAACATTAAATTAAAATATTTTTCTTAACAAATAAAAGGTGTTTTTCAATAATGAGGAAATTGTCATCAGATTGAAACACTGGCCATGCTGATTGAGCTGCTTATATTAGCCAGTAAGAGAAGAACTCTGTCTTTGCATAGAACTTTTATATTCCTGGAACTTTTGAGGAGTGGTATCCAATTGGAGACCATACTTAACCAAATAAAACTTCTTGTTTTGGGATAACAAGGTTCTATTATAAAATAATGTTCCACAAGCAAGTCCCTGTTCCCAAAACTTACTCGATTCTGCCTTTTCTTAAATTACCATTTCAACAATTTTACATACAAAGCAGAAAGCTTTAGGTAAAGGGATCTGATCGGTATAGTTCAGAACATAACCACACTTCAGAATTTATATCCATAATTAAAATAATGCTATTTCTTTTCCCACGAAAAAGAGAAAGTCAAATTTAGGCAATGTCATGTTTTGCAGTTTGTGAAAATAAATTTGTTAACATAGTAGAAAGAAACATAAACTGGGAAGAAGAATGTGAATAAGGCCAATTGAGTTTGCTTACCCTGGCTAGTTTTGAAATTTGATACCATGTGTAAGAACATTATTTCCTGTGTCTTTCTAGGGTCAAGAATGGGGAAAATCATTTAAAAACAAAGTACTAAGGTAGTATCTCTAAACATGACTGCACCGTAAGAAATCCAGACAATCAATGCAAATAAGCTATGATTTCTCTACAAATGTTATCCAATAAATTTAAGGTCACATCTTGATTATTGATGAATGACGTATACTCATAGCCCTATCAAAGTGCACTGTGTGTGTGTGTGTGTGTGTGTGTGTGTGTGTGACTGAAAAATTTTGCTCCTGCTCTTGGCATTCTTTGATCTGTTTTCCATAAGAAAACAACTGCCTACTTTTCATCATTGTCAGGCACTCAAATAGTATGTGCTCTCCTTCATTTTGAGATGTATTTATACAGTTGTATGTGTCAGGGTCTAAGTGATGAGTATAATTTGCTCACACAGCACTCATGAAGTTACATTTCACTGAGGTTTTCAATGGATATTACTACTTGGTGAAATGTATCCAGTCATTAGCTATCCCAAATAAAGTGAAAAGGAGTTAAATTTTTAAGATATTGTAATTTTAAAAATTTCTGTGCAATCTTTTTGTTCTTACCAGAAATCATCTCCTCAAACTTTTCAATGGACAGAGTTTGAAATTTAAATCAGGCTAATGAGTGTGTGGTTGTGCTCACAATGAATTATTCTTGAAATGTTTTTATTGAAAGCCAACACATATGTAAAAGTTATTAAAATGCTCTAAATGAAGATAATGATGCAGAGTGTTACCTTTTGAACATAGCAACAGATGTTGGAATAGGTCACACCTGCATGGATGAATTAGAAAAGGAAGTCTTAAATCCATATTGAGGGAGTCCTAGACAGGAGTAGTCAAAGCAGATAGGTCTGGAGGCTGGGTTTTGTTCATTGTCCTCTTGGCAGTGACAAACTTATGAATTTTCTGGTTGGAGCAGTTACTGGAAAGTTCAATATCTTTATAAGTCTGTATTTCCTGTGATGTCATTTCTCCCATGAAGAATTCCTGCTGACAGTTTTTACTCTGTGTGTCAACTACTAATGAATATTTTGTTTTGTATGGAAATATGTTTGCTTTTCCTTAATTATTTGAACATATTCTTGTTGAGTGAAAACACAGAGCTCACAAGTCTCCTTTCTGGCAATGTAGAGATAGTGCACAATTGCTTCCTTACTTGCACAATTTCTCAGGAATGTTGTACTTTATTTCAATAGTCAATATGTACTTTAATTTGGTGTTATTATAAGTGCTCTCCAGTAGGAACAAATTTACAGGTATGGTATACTGAAATCCCTTTACCCTATAGTTACCAGCATGCCTTTCTATTTCTAATGTGTTACACTCATTGAGGTTTTATGGTCTGTAAACTGCAATGTTCATCAAAATAGAAACTATTGCTTGAAACAGTTTTCTGTCTCTAGCCTTAGGTCTTCAGTTACATACATTTTAAGCCACTTGTATTTGTTCACAGATCCCTGATTTGTTGTTGCTTTTATTACTACTTGTGTTTTGGATTTTGTTTTGTTTTATATGCTTGCTTGCACTGTGCTTCATTTGGTGCTTTGTTACTTTTTCATGTTTACCAAACATTTCTTCTTGTATGGCAAATCATTGAGCCTATCCAATACACAGTTATCACCTCATGTGCTGTATTTTTCACTTTTAAAGTATATTTTAGCCTATTTTCTATGTTTTCTATATCTTATAACTTTTAGTACTGTAAAATTAATTATAATTGCTTTAATGTTCTTTTCCACTAATGTAAAATGTGCCAAATACAAGTACCTTAATAGTTTGGGATTTTTGTGCTTGTTATAATTCTCTTTTCTGGTTCTCTTCTCTTTGAATATTTGATAAATTACAAATAGATTGTAATCATTATGATTTTGATCTTGTGAAATTCAGGGAATTTGCATATTTCTAGAAAATTTTTGGAAAGTTTTCCAGATATACTATTGATTTACTTCAGACAGCTTGATTTTTTTTCATGTATCACTTTACAACTTTGTCAGGTTCAGCAGATGTACTGTGTCCTATGGGATGTTATTCACATACCGCTAAGAAGATTCTTTTTTTCATATACACTGTCCTGTGCTCTGTCTTAGTCACAGTTCTACTGTTATGTAGAGCTACTGTAACTATAGAATATAATTGGGAGCTTGCTTACCTTTCCATGGTTGTATGTAGTTGGTTATCAATAAGTTGGGAATTAGGGTGGAACACAGGCAGGTGCTGGAGCAGTAGCTGGTACCTGTACTCTAATCCATGAGAAAGTGATAGAGATACTGGACTTCGCATAGGATTTTGAAGCTTCTAAACCGACCCCTAGTAACACACTTCCTCATACAATGCTATATCTCCTAATCCTTTTAATCCATTTAAATATTGGCACTCCCTGGTAACTAAGCATTCATATATATTTATGCATCCATTCTTATGCAAATCAATACACTCCATAAGAGAGGAGTGCTTCCAAGATTAGATGATGAAAATATGTATTATTCTCAACCTGTTATGATCCCTAAAATCTGATACTGTAGTTAATAAGGGTTTTATACATACATATATATATATGTTATATATACATTATGTTAATTATGTTAACATATTATATGTTAATTGTATATATGTTAATTATCTCTCTCACACACACACTCACACACACACACACACACACACACACAAACCTAGACTACAATATACAAAACACAAACCTACATCTATCACCTAAATAAAATTGATAAGTAATGACATTAAAATTATTCTATTAGGAATATTAACATTAATTGATATCAAACTTGCATTGATGTTTTATGTTTTTTATTGTAAATGTCTAAATGTTTTATGAGTATTTAAGTGCTGTTTTTATGATTATTGATATAGTGACAGATTCAACAAAAACTTAAGCCATCATTATGTCCTCAGAATAAGCAAAAAGAGAACTTTAAAGTAGATAATATAGTTTCAAATGAATGTAACAGACTGTGGCCTGCTTATCATATTTCAATGTGTTTGTGATCTATCATATAGTATCAAAACAATGCTGTAGATGTATGATGCTCTATGAATTATGGAGAAGATCATGTTCAAAATTCTATTTCTGACTAGAATGTTGTTGGGATTTTGATTGGGATTTCAATAAATCAGTTACTTGCTTTTGGTAAATGGTCATTCTCACAATATTAATTTTCCCAATCCATAAACATGGGAGAACTTCCAGTGTCTTTCTCAATCTCTTTCTTCAGACATCTAATGCTTCATTTACAGAGGTTTTGATCTCCTTTCTTAGCTTTATCCCCAGACATTTATGGTGCTACTATGAATACAATGGTTTCCATAACCTCTTTCTCTGAGGCTTAGTTGTAAGCATATAAGGAAAGTTCTAATTTTTACTTGATTAATATCCTGCCACTTAGCTAAAATTGTTGAAATTTTCTCAATGTTCTTTGATGGAATTTTCAGAATATATTATCTATAATATCCTCTCATTTATAAACAGATAATTTTAGTTCTCTTGCCTTGTTACCTCAGCTAGAGATTTGAGCACTGTATTGGAAATTAATGGACGTAATACGGTTTTACCTTGTCCCTGATTTTAATGGTAATGCTTTGAATGTTTTTCATTTATCTGTAGTTTTGTCATATGTAGCATTTAACGTCTTAAAGTATATCACCCTCTAAGTCCTGCTCTAGCATTTTTATCATGGTGTCTTAGATTTTGTCAAAGGCTTTTTCTCCATCTATGAGATGATCATGCAAATTTTGTCTTTGAATCGATTTGCATGATGTATTGCATTTATTGACTTGTACATGTTGAAATATTCTTGTTTTTCTAGGAAAAATTCAACTTGATCCCATTATAATGTCCAAGTAGATGAGAGAGTAGAGGGCAGCTATTTTCAAGTAAACATAGAAATTTAATTCAGTGCAACAACATCCTCATTATAGTGTTTAATAACACGTATTTTGCTACCACAAAAGTACACATAATGGAAAACTACCTTTTTTTGTAATTATCTATTATTTACACAATGATTTTATATAGAGACAGATTTATAACTGCCTTTTATTGACGATGTATTTTACCATTTTCACTGTAAGGAAACAACTCATTCCTCCTTTTGGCAAAAGAACTACATAAGTCAAATATTTTCTAATTGTCCAACAATTGAAATCTTATTACTGGCTCCTCAAACCTATTTGTCCTCCTCTCAACAAACTACATCTTATTTGCCTTTAAATATGTAGCATCAACTTCCACTTACAACTCTAGCTACTTTCAAATCACTGCGGAGCATGGCAGAATAATTGCTTCTATGAATCTAGACACTAAGTGCCTATTAATGTGGTAGAAAGCAACAATAGTTTTTTATGACAATCACATCCTGCAGTTGATCTTTATATCAATGTAGCAATAGTGTGGATGCCATAAACCTTCAAATTATGCAAACCATATTCATATAACATTAGATATGGAAATCCTAGATGAGTCTGAATTATTTTCTAGTTAAGTAAGGATATTGTTCAACATTTTATAGAGGAATTATAAGAATACATTTAATTAATTTATGTGTTTTGACAAACACAGTGGCTTCTGAATAAATATTAATGAACTTCTCTTCTTTTAATACTCACAAGTAGTTACACAAGAGCTCAAATGGATATGAATGGAGGGACAAATGAGACAAGGTCAAGTGCAGAACGTGACATAGTTTGAGGCAGCTTTCACCTTCCCAAACCTGATTTACAATGTACCCCCTGAGTGTGGGCAGAGAAACCATCAGCTGCCCCATAAATTTCTGTCTTCTTTTCAAGGACAGTTAAACATATTCTCAATAAGCATCTAGGGTTCTGAATCATGATCTCCATGAGTGATAATCTATCTGGTGTGTGTGTGTGTGTGTGTGTGTGTGTGTGTGTGTGTGTGTGTGTGCGCGCGTGTGTGTTCTTGCATCAAAAAATGCAAGATATTGAATGTGCCATTTTGCTTTTCCTGACATTATGTTCAGCTCCAAGGTGATCCCCCTTTATTTGCAAGGAATTTTCATACACATCTACTTTGCAACATAAGCACTCTATTTTGGTAAATTCACAATAGGTTCTAAAATTTCAGACCTCTCTAAGATATACCTGTTTCAAAGTTGAGCAAGTGTTCAATCTACTGGATTATTGTTCCTTTTGAATGTTGTATTTTTTCTTTTCTTTTTAAGAACTATTAAGTGTTCTTTGTGACTTTTTAAGTTAAAAGGAAATTTTTGAATTAAAATGATTATCTTTGAAAGAGAAATCTGAGTAATTTGCAGTTATATCCCTGTAATCACTAATGACACTTAACAGAGCAGTGTAACCACTGTATTTATTCCCTTTTTGTATGTAGTCATGAACAGCATAAAAAGTTCATATTCTTTAAAAATTTGGTTAGCATACATTTTTTACATACTTTGTTTAATTTTATAATTCTAGGATATAATTCACAGTTTTATTTTTAAAACTATTCAGTAACTCTTTCTTTTGTCTCACAATTTATTACTTCTTTGAGAAAAAATTTCAATTTGTTTTGGCCATATTTAAACCTCCCCTGATTTTTGCCAGGCAAACTGTACCTTTCTTAATCACCCATATTTGTAACCCTTAGATAAAGTCCATCAACTCCACATAGAGGGATACTGTCTCAGCCTAGACACAAGGGGAGGGTCTAGGCCCTGCTCCAACTGATATGACAGACTTTGAAGATCCCCCATAGAAGGCCCCACCCTCCCTGGGGAGCAGAAAAGGGATGGGATGGGGGTCTGTGTGGGGCAGAGTAGGAAGGGAGGGAGAGGGAACTGGACTTGACATGTAAAACAAGCTTTTTTCTAATTCAAATAAAAAAGAAAAGAAAAAAATAAAAAGTCCAACAAAACTGGCTTGTGGCTTGTATATTCCAGGATGACAGACCGTCTATTGGCATGTGATCAATCAACCAAATGATTGCTTAAAGAAAGTTAATTCTCCCTCTCCTAACAACTATCAATTGCCTATAGCCATTAAATAATGGGTGTATGCCTTTGTAGCAATTCCCCCTCCATGCTAAGACTTTCCCTGAATTAGGCTCACACAGGTCTTATGCAGGTAGTTACAACCATTGTGATTATGTATATGCAATTATCCTGATTTTTTCTGAATAAAAAGAGTGTTTTTAATAGCCATCCAGTACCTCTGACTCTTACATTCTTTCTGATATTTTCTCTGTAAGTATTTTGATCCTTAGGTTTGTCTCTGTGCATGTACACACACAGGTTTAGATTCCTGGAGAGGTCAGAAAAGGATGTTGGACCCTTGGAGCTAGAATTCCTGGTGTTTGTAAGCTGTTCTACATAGA
This sequence comes from Cricetulus griseus, assembly GCF_003668045.3. NCBI lineage: Eukaryota > Metazoa > Chordata > Mammalia > Rodentia > Cricetidae > Cricetulus > Cricetulus griseus. The sequence continues at coordinate 133,951,038 of NC_048599.1, forward strand.
GTAGGGAATGGAAATCCAACCTCCTATAAATATTACTTGGGCTATAGGCACTAATTGCTAAACCTTGATAATCCTCTTTTCCTAATGATGTAGCCCTTTATACTTTATTACCTTAACAAAAATGAACCAATGTATTTCACTGAAGTATGTTCATTCTATTTGACATTTTGTTTCTCAGATTGTTTCCATTTCAACATTAACAATTTCTTAAACTGGATCCTGTGCCCTTCCCTGTACATGGCACTGTATTTTTGGGGAATATTTCCTTATATACTGAGAAGATTCTTATAGGTTTAGCTAATTTATACTCTGCATAGTCACTAGAACCAATGAATTTGTTTGAGACTACTAGAAAAACATTCCATGCTGATTTATGAGTCTGCTCAGCATAGGGGCCCAAAGCTCTGTCAGAAAACAAGATTAGTAAATGTATATATTATATTAGTCCATGACATGAATATGCTGATTTTAAATTATCTGTATGTTTTACTATTTTATTGATCATCAAAAAATTGTTTCTATGATTGCCCTGGAAGCTCACATTCATCCCTTCCATATCCTGAGAAGGATCATTACAACTTTAAGGTGAGGCTAGCTGTAGGATAAAATCTTTTCCCCAAAACAAAAAGTAGGAATTCTTCCCGAAAATACCATCCCTAAACTCTGTTTAGGGCAGTCATTCAACATGTAGTGCTCATAAATAAAACTGATGCAACTTATCAGTGTTCTACTATTTTAACCTTTCTATGTTTCCTCTATTTAACCTCCTTTTCACCAGTGAGTTCTACCTCTTCCGTTCTACAATTCCAGAAAATACATAGTCTCTAATTGACAATCTTTATACCTGCAGCAAAGACACCTATTGAATATAGTCTGCATATATAGTTTACATTGTTTTAACATTAAAATATCCCTGTAAAAGCAACATTTTTTTACTGACTTCAATGTGGCTATGTGACTAATAATATAGCTTTGTTCATTTTTTATTATCTTGAGATTCATCCATAAAACTTTGAGTTTTCTAAAAAATATGCAGGGCTAAAACTCACTTTGTAGTTGTCATCTGCAGTTACTTACAGCAGGCTCTTTAGCACCAAAGTCCCCTTATATCAGTCTTTTATTCAGTTCCTGATCATCCTCATGCCCACACACGGGCAACCACAGATCTTCCTTCTTTTTCTACCACTTCGCTATTTCAAAATATCTAACAGTATCTTAGAGATTATTCTAATGAAAATAGTTTTTTTTCATACAGAATATCCCTCTAATCCTCCCTTCATTTAGTGACAAGAAATGGCCAGTTATGGTACTATCTCCCCTGTTATTTGGTGATTTAATTTAGATCACTTCAAATGTATATATATTTTAGGAAGCTTCTACTATGTAGGTTTCCACACGATTCCCCATGAATACCCCTTAATTTCAGGTGTCTCTCCTCATAATCTCTCCTTCATTCCCTTCTTCTCTATACCTCACTGATCAATCCTCTTATTCAAGTCCCCTGCCTCATCCATTCTTACTGTACCACTTCCCTTTCCTAGCGAGATCTATCAATTTCCTCTTGTTGATAACTCTATCTGCAACCTGTGGGGTTATATGGATTATAGCTTGATTATCATTGTCTTAACATCTGATATCTACCTAATAGCAAATACATGCCATATTGGACTTTCTTGGTCATGGTGTTTCATCATAGCAAATTAACCTTTACTAAGATACCATTAATCTGTTGAGGGACATCTAACTTGTTTCCAATGCCTTTCATTTATGACTATAACAGCAATGAATATGTTTGAGCAAGTGTCTTTGTGGTTGGATTATGTGTCCTCTGGTTATATGCCCAGGAGTGGTATGGTTGAACCTTGAGGTAGATGAGAATTCCATCTTCCGAAGGAACCACCACACATTGATTCCCATAGTTGCTATACAAATTTGTACTTCTACCAGCAATGTATATGTTCTTCATACTTCACATCCTCACCAAGATGGGCTGTCACTTTTTTATTGATGTTAGACATTCTGATGAGTGTAAGATGAAATCTCAAGGAATTATAATTTGCATTTTTGATTACTAACTAGTTTATATATTAAAGTGTCTCAGCCATTTGATATCCATCCTTTGAGAACTCTCTGTTAAGATCTGCACCCCATCTTTACTTGGGTTATTTGTTTTCAAGATATCCAGCTTTATTTATTTCTTTACAGATTGTAGATACTAATCCACTTATAAGCTATGTAGTTGGTTAAAAAAAAAACTTTTTTCCATTCTGTAGCTTGCTTTTTTGTCTTAACTATCCTTTCCATGCAGAAGTTTGTCATGAGGTTGAGTTTATTTATTACTGATCTTAATGCCTGTCCTAATGGTATTCTGTTCAGAAATTCCCAACGAATTCAAGGTTATCACTACTTTCTCATTTTTAAGGTTCAGTGTATCTGCTTTTAAGTTGAAATCTTTTTATCTATTTGTAGTTGAGTTTGTGCAGTACAATAGGTATCAATCTATTTATATTTGTCTACATGCAGCCATTCAGTTTACAAACACCATTTGTTGAAAAAATCTTTTTTTCCAGTGTGTATTTCTGAATTCTTTGTCAAATATCAGGTATTCAGAGGTGCATAGATTCATGTCTGCAACATCCTGTCTATCCAACAGATCAACAAGTAAGTTACTGTGACAACATGATGCTGTTTTTATTACCATGACTCTATAGTACAATTTGAGGTTGGGGATAGTGATGTCTCCAGCAGATCTATTATCGTTCAGTATTGTTATAGTTATCCTGTGTTTTTATTATTATTGTATGCCTGTTTCCATACAAAACTAAAAAGAATCCTTTAATGTTCTATGAAGAATTGTGAAATTTAGAAGGGATATGTATTGAATCTGTGAATTTCTTTTGATAAGATGGCCATTTTTACTATATTAACTTTAATCAATCAATGAACATGGATGTCTTTCCACCTTCTGATATACTCCTCAAAATCTTTTGTTAATTTCTGAAACTTTTTATTATGCAAGTCTTTTACTTGTTTACTTTGAATTACCCCAAGATATCTCATATTATTTGAGGATATTGTGAAAAGTGTTGTTTCCCTGATTTCTTTGTAAGTACATTTGTCAATTGTATAAAAGAGAACTGGTGATATTTGAGAATTAATTTTTTATCCTCCTACCTTGCTGGTGGTTATTAGCTGTAGGCATTTTCTGGTGGAATTTTTAAGGTCACTTATGTATACTATCATAACATCTACAAATAAAAATGTTTAACTTCTTGCCTTCCTGTTTATATACAATTCGTCTCCTTCAGTTATCTTATTGCTCTAGCTAAGACTTCTAGTACTATTTTGAATAGTATAGACAAAATGGACAAGTTTTGTTTCGTCCTGATTTTAGTGAAATTAATTACCTTGAGTTTCCCTATACTTAATTTGACGTTAGCTATAGGCTTTTGAAAAGTTGCTTTATTATGTTGTTATGCGTGCCTTTATCCATAACCTCTCCAGGACTTTTATCATGATGGGTCATTGGTTTTGGCAAAGGCCATTCTGCATCTAATGGGATGAATATGAGTTTTTCAGTCTTGCAATGTGTTTATATGGTAAATTTGATTGATCAAGTTATGTAGGTTTAGCTATACTGGCATCTCTGGAAAAGAAAAAAACGCCTACTTGATCATTCCTGGATTTGATTTGCAAGCATTTTACTGAGTATTTTTGCATATATGTTCATAAGGAAAATTGTTCTGTAACTCTCTTGGTTAGATGTTTGTGTGGTTTAGCTATTGGGCTAACTATGACCCCATGACCAGAATTGGGCAAGGCTTCTTCTCATTCTAATTTGTACAGGAAATTGAGGAGTATTGACTTTAACTTGTCTTAGAAATTATGGGAGAAATGTATTCTAAAATCATCTGTTCCTGGTCCTGGCACTGGCCCTGAAATTTTGGAGGTTTTGTTATTGTTAGTTTAGTTTTGTGTCTTTGTATTTGTGTTTGTTTATTTTAGGTCGAAAGATGTTAATGACTGCTCTTATTTTACTTTGGGCTATAGCTCTATTTAAAATGAACATTAGATCTTAACCTAACATGGGTAAATATTACATATTAAAAAGTATGTTTCCTTTAGATTTTTCCAGTAAGAAGCATGTCCTTATAATTCCCTGGATTTCCTCAGTATCTGTTTTTTTCTTTGTTTGTTTGTTTTGGTTTTTAAATTTATTATGTATACACTCATCTGCCTGCATGTCAGAAGAGGGCACAAGATCTCATTATAGATGGTTGTGAGCCACCATGTGGTTGCTGGGAATTGAACTCAGGTATTCTGGAAGAGAAGAATCAGTATCTGTATGCTCACCTCTTTTTCTCTAATTTGGTAACTTGGATCATTTCTATCATTGAGTTAATTTGCCTTGGTGTTTGTCAGTTTTATTGATTTTGTTAAAAAATACCAACACTTTGTTTATTTATTTTTATAGTTTTTTCTTTTGTTAGTGAATCTGTTTCATTGATTTCAACCATGAGTTTCATTAATTCTTGCGATCTTCTCATTTCAGGTATGATTTCTTCTTTTTTTCAGATTTCCTGGTGTGCCACTAAGTAGCTAGAATGAGATCGTTACAGTTTTTGTTGTGCAGGTACTTTGTGCTATGAACTTGCCTCTTAGAGGAGTCTTCATTGTATCTCATACTTAGGAAAACTTGTGTATTCATTTTCATTCAATTCTTGAATATTTTTCTTACTTAGCTTCCATCTTTGTCTTGAATCAATTTTCATTCATTAGAGAGTTGTTCAGTTTCCATGAGTTTTTATACTTTCTCTGGATTTTGTTGTTATTGGTAGCTAGCTTTAATAATACCTGGTAGTCAAGATACAGTGTTTCTTTGATTTACTTTTATCTTATTGTAATTTGCCTTTTGTATGAGTATGTAGCCAATTTTGGAGAAAGTTCCATGAATTGGTGAGAAAACATATTCTTTTGTGTTTGTGTGAAATGGTCTGTAAATGGCTGTTATGTCCATTCCATTTATAACTTCAGTTAGTTCCCACATTTCTCTCTTTGGTTCTTGCCTGGGTGACCTGTCCATTGGAGAGAACAAGGAATTAAACTCACTGTCACTGTGTAGGTTAATATGGAATTTTAGCTAAAATGCTTTTGTTGTGAACTTGGATGCCCCTGTGTTTGGTGAATAAATATTAAGATTTTCCCAGTCACAGAAAGACAAAAATGATATGTACTTACTCATATATGGATTTTAGATGCAGAGCAAAGTATTACCAGCCTACAATCAACACTGACAGAGAAGCTAGGAAACAAGGAGAACCCTAAGAGAGACATACATGGTATCCCAGAGAAGGGAAAAGGGACAAGATCTCCTGCACTAATTGGGAGCATGGGGTGAGGGGAGAGTGAGTTAGAAGAAAGAGAAGGGGAGAAGAGAAAGGGAGAGGAGGACAGGAGAGAGCAGGAAGATCAAGTCTGGGGAAGAATAGAGGAGAGCAAGGAAAAAGATGTCATAATAGAGGGAGTCATTATAGGTTTAAAGAGAAATATGGCTCTAAGGAAATGTCCAGAGACCTACAAGGCTGACCCCAACTAACAATCTAAGCAATAGTAGAGAGGCTACCTTAAAAAGCTATTAGCTGATTATGAGATTGATGACTACCTTACATGCCATCCTAGAGCCTTCATCCAGTAGCTGATGGAAGCAGAAGCAGACAACCACAGCTAAACGCTGAGGTGAACTCTGAAATCCAGTTGCAGAGAAGGAGGAGTGATGAGCAAAGGTGTCAAAACCAGGCTGGAGAAACCCACAGAAACAGCTGTCTGAACAAGGGGTTGCTCATGGACCCCAGACTGATAGCAGAGAAACCAACTTGGGACTGATTGAAACCTCCTGAACGAGTATGTCAGTTTGGAGGTCTGGTTAATCTATGGGGCCTCTGCTAGTGGATTAGTATTTATTCCTAGTATGTGAATGGACTTTGGTAGCCAAATGGTATGACAGACTTTGAAGATCTCCCAAGGAAGGCCTCGCCCTCCCTGGGGAGCAGGAAGGGGATGGGATAGGGGGTTGGGGGGGGCAGGGGAGGAGGAGAGTGAGAGGAAACTGGGATTAACAAGTAAAACAAACTTGTTTCTAATTTAAATAAAAAAGGATTTGCAATATACTCTTGCTGGAGCTTTCCTTTGGTAAATACAAAATATCCTTCTCTTTCTCTTTTGACTATTTTTGCCTTTAAGTAGATTTTGTCAGATATTAAAATGTCTTCACTGCCTTTCTTCATGGATCTATTTATTTGGAGTATCTTATTATGTACTTTTACTATGAGGTAATGTCTGTCCTTGTAGATGTGTGGAGTTTTTTTTTTTTTGATGAAGAGGAAGGATGGATTATATTTTGACTCCAATATAGTAGTCTATTAATCTTTATTGGCCAATTGAGACCTTTGTTGCTGGGAATTATCAATGAGCACTGTGTCTGATGCCTGTTATTTTGATGTTATGGTCATTTATTCCTTTACCCTTTTTTGACTTTCTGGTCTGGAATTTTTTATTCCTTGTGTTTACTTGTGTTTCTAACATTGCATCAAACAATCTATGACCAAAAGTCATATTGGGGAGGAATAGATTTATTTGGCATTTTAGATCCATATTGCTGTTCATCACTGAAGGAAGTCAGGACAGGAACTCAAATAGTTTAAGAAACTGGAGGCAGGAGCTGATGCATAAGCTATCGATGGGTTCTGTTTATTAGTTTGCTCTTTACATCTTGCTCAGTCAGCTTTCTTATACAACCCAGAAACAACTCACAGTGGACAGGGTACTCCCCTGTCAGTCAGTAATGAAGAAAATATTTTAAGTCAGATTTTATCAAGGGATTTATCTCAATTGATTTTTCTCTCCTCTCAGATAACACTAATTTACGTGTCAAGTTGACATAAAATTAGACAGCACAATTTGTGTGTGGTTAACCTCTCTCTACAGGTTGAAGTTTTATTTATAGCAACATCAATTGAGCTGGATTTGTAGATAGCTACTGCTTAAATTTAGTTTTATCATACAATGCCTTTTCTTTGTTTTTCAAATTTTTCATTAATTTCATGTATCAATCACAGTTTCCCTTCCTTCCCATACTCCTGCTACTCACTACTTGCCCCATCCCAATTCCCATCCACTCTTCAGAAAGTCTAAAGCCTTCCATGAAGAGTCAACAAACCTGGCACATTCAATTGAGGCAGTACCAATCCCCTCCCCTCTGCATCAAGGCTGAGCCAGGTATCCCACCATATGGAATGGGATCCATAAAGCCAGCTCATTCACCAGGGGTAGAACTTGGTCCCACTGCCAGGAGTCCCAAGAAACAAGCCGGGTTACACAGTTGTTACCCACATGCAGGAGGTCTAGTTCAGTCCCATGAAGGCTCTCCAGCTGTCATCTAGAATTCATGAACTCCCAGAAGTTAAGGTCAGCTATCTCTGTGGGCTTCTCCATCATGATCTTGAACCCCTTGCTCTTATAATCCCTCCTCCCTCTTGTCAACTGGACTCAGCTCAGCCTGGTGCTTGGCAGCAATGTTTATCCTATCTATTATGATCAAAAGTTTTGCTGGATATACTACTCTGAGCTGATATGTGTTATATCTGAGAGTTTATTGATTATCTGGACAGGTCTTTCTCATTTTAGAGTCTCCACTAATAATTCAGTTGTTATTCTAATAGACCTACCTCACTTCATATATTTTTTCTTGTTCCTGGATGTTTTAAATTTAACATTTTCTTTGACCAAGGCAAAGAAATTTTGCCTTGCATTTTGTTGATGATTCTTGCCTCTGAGATTTTTGTTGGGTTTTCTAAATCTTTCATTTCCAGTTTTCTCTTGTTTTGGGTTTTCTTTATTGATTATCTTTCTACTTTCAAGTCTTGAACTATTATTCATTTCATCCCACCCTTAGATTTTGTTTTCATTGATTTCTTCAAGGAGTTTATTTCCTATTTAAGTACCTTAATCATATTTGTAAATGTTATGTTAAGGCCTTTGGTTTGTGCTTCAGCTATGTTGTATTTCTTAGACCCTCCTGTACTAAGTTTGCTGGGCTCTAGTGGAGACATATTTTCCTGGATATTATTGCTATTATTTTTGTCCTGGTGTCTAGACATGTGGTTTGGGAATGAGTAGAATTATATGTGATGTTATCAGGTCTTGTGTTTGTTGAGTGACTTTTTTCTTCCTTGGTTTTGTTGGCTTTTCTGGTTCTCAGGAGTGTGGGTGACTGTGTCTTGCCTGTTATTGAATTGTTCTGAGATGCTGCAAGGTGTAGCCACTGCAGGTTTTGATAGAATGTTTTTCTTTGTTTTTGGATCTGATAATTAGGAGGATGAACTAGAAGGCTTCATACTGAGGGGGTCCATAGGAAGGAGAAAAACAGAGTGTCCTGTTAATATCTACTTAAGTCCACTCAGAATGTGGTTAGAGAGAGAGGAGAGGCCATACTAGGAAGTCTTCTACAGATCTGGGAATGAGACTGGGATATTTAAGGCTCACCTACGGACTTTCCTGCTCACCTGCTTGTCTGAAGTCTTGGCTGGTGCATTCTCAAGTAGTCCCTACTGTAATAGGGTGCTGAGACATAGCAATGGGAGCTGAGGAAAGGCTAACAAAAGAGATGCCAGTTATCTTCTGGAGATGGGGGCAGGAAGGGAGGGGAATCTACAGCAGGTGACCTTCTAAAACGCAGGAAGTGATACTGGGGGAATGAATGTAGAATATAGGAAAAAGATATGAAGATCTCTAGTTAGCCTACCTGCTACCCTAGCTAACATGCAGCATGGCATTAATAGAAATGTTTAATGGTAGAACTTCAAGGTTCATATGTAAAGGGTATGCCTCTTAATACCAGCAACGCACACGCACGCACGCGCGCGCGCGCGCGCGCGCGCACACACACACACACACACACACACACATATATATATATATATATATATATATATATATATATATATATATATTTCCCAGTTTTCTGAACCTAAACACATTTCGTTCCTTCTCACAGCTATCTTAGTTGCAGTAGACTTTCAAGTTCTTAAAATGATGATGGTATTGCTTATATTCCTACAGATTAAACTTTTGCAATGTGAAGAGAAATGAAAAAGAATGTTCTGAGAGCACATTTTACCCCTCTTGAAGTGATTGTTTATCTCCTTTCCTGGGTATATGCCACAAAAGACTTTTTTTTTTACAACCTTTGACAACTTTTTCTCTAAGTGACCACTTGGGAGTATAAAGAAAAATCCTCACTATAGCTTACATGTTCTAAGTTCAATGGCCTTCAATGAATCACACTTCTTGTCAGGACAAAGCTAGCCTTTACAATCACTACTATCATTAGAGGGGCTCCTGTTATTTGTCTTATTAAGTCAGTCCTGAATAAGGTATGTTAAGAATTCTTAGATTCTGGACCATTTTATCATTCAAAACATGTTTTACTTTTGATTCAAGAAAATCCATAACAATTCATTTACCAACTTTTATAATCATAATAATCTTTGATTTGGTGCTCACTATATTTAATGCATGTGAAAAGGTTATATAGCAGTAATCTCATTTGATCCTTTTTGTATTCATTTATTTTATGTCCCTACCACAGTTTTTCCTAACTTCTCTCCTCCAAGTCTCTTCCTCCCACTTCCCCTCTAACACCCCAACCCATTCCTTCTCCTTTCTATGCAAAAAGGGCAGACCACCCATAGATATTAACCAAACATGGTGTATAAAGTTGCAGGAAGACTAAGCACAGCCTTTTGTATTAAGGTTGAACAAGGCAACCCAGTATGAGGAATAAGGTCCCAAACACCAGGAAAAGTGTCAGAGATAGAACCTGTTCCTGCTCTTAGGAGGCCCACAAGAAGACCAAGGAACACAATTGTCACATATATGTAGCAGAAGTTCTAATGTCTAATAGGTCTTAATATAAAAGTCGAGAGCCAGATATAAGAAAATGCTTAAATAGCCCATAAGCAGGACAAACTATAGGTGAAATGTTACATGGCTTGGTTTGTGTCACAATCCCTCCACTGGAAGTCTTACCTGGTCATGGAAGATGGTTAGTTTAGGTTATATATCCTCTATTGCTAGGAGTCCTTGTAGATTCATGGGAGTTTCCCTTATACCAGGTTTCTACCTGACCCTGAATTGTACCCCCTTTCCAGTTATATCTGTCAGTACTCTTCCCCAACTCCCCACCTGATCTCTCGTTTCCATCCCCATCTGGCCCCAGTCTACCCATGTAATCCCTTCTATTTCCCTTAAAGGTTCAACATCTTCAGCCATCATAGAAATGCAAAAAAAAAAAAAAAAAGACACTGAGATTCCATATTTTACCTATCAGAATGGTTAAGGTCAAACATAAGTGATATCTCATGCTGGGGAGAATATGGGGCAAGGAAAACATTTCTCCATTGCTGGTAGAAGTCCAAACTTTTATAGTCACTTAAGAAATCAATATGTCTGTTTATCAGAAAAGTGGGAATCGACCTACCTCTAGTCCCAGCTATACCATTCTTGGGCATATACCGAAAGCATCATCAATCATACCACAGGGACACTTGCTCAACTATATTCACAGCAGCTTTATACATAATAACCAGAACCTAGAAACATCCTAGGTGTCCCTCAACTGAAGAATGGGTAAAGAAAATGTGGTACATGTATACAATGGAGTGTTATTCAGATGTTAAAAATGATGACATAAAGAAATTTCCAGGCAAATGAATGGAACTAGAAATAACAATCTTGAGTGAGGTAACCCAGAAAAGAAAGACAAAATTTGTATGTACTCAGTTATAAGTGGATATTAGGAGTAAAGTAAGGGATAACCATGCTGCAATTCATAGACCCAAAGATGATAGGTAACAAGGAGGGATCAAGGGTGAACAAAGGGATATTTGAACAGAGGGATCTTCAAAATTTTTAGCACTTTGTATGAGTTGTAGTAATGTTCTTTCCACCCCAGAGACACCTGAGCAGAAACTGGACATAATTACTACCCCATGATTTTTAAATTCCAACAGATTCATTTAGGAAATATGTAGATGATTTTCTCAAGTATGTTCAAGTGTTGTAGTTAATGGCTGCATTTTTATAATATGTGTTCAGAGTATTGTGTTTTTCAGTTTCTATGATGTCTAAATCATGGAACATGAATTATGAAATATCAGATATCAAATATTATAGATGAAATATGACATATGAGATGTAAAATATGAAATACAAATTTTGAGTTATGAATTGTGAGTTATTAGCTATGAATCATGAATTATGAAATATGAGAAGTGAATAATGAACTATGAAATATTGAATATGAATTATGAAGTATGAGACATGAAATATGAGACATGAAATATGAATCAGTAAATATGAAATATGAATCATGAACTATGAATTATGAAAGATGAGTTATGTTATCTGAACCGTGAATCATGAATTATGAGTTCTGAAGCATAAAATGTGGATTATGAAATATGGATTAAGAAATATGAATCATGAGATATGAATTATGAAATTGGAATTATGAAATATGAGATACGATTATGAATTATGAAACGCGAAGTATGAACTATGAGCTATGAGATGTGAAATATGAAAAATGAGATATGAATCATGAAATATTAAATATTAATTATGAAATATGATTTATGAAATATGAATTATGAAACACATGTAATGGAATATGAGCTATGAAATATGAATTATGAGATATGAGATGCAAGTATGAGAGCTGAGATATGAAATATAAATCATGAAATATGATACATGAAATATGAAATATGAGTCATGATGTATGAATCATGAAATAGGAATTATGAAAGATTAATTATGAAATATGACTCATGCTTGTGAAATGTGAATTTTGAAATATGGGATATAAAATATGTAATATGAATTATGAAATGATCTATGAATTACGGAATTTGAATTATGGAATATGTATTATGAATCATGCAACATGAATTATGATATATGGATTATGAGATATGAGATGTGTAATAGGAGATAAAAATATGAGTCATGAAATATGAAATATGAAACATGAAACACAAAGCATGTAATATGAAATATGAATTGAGATATAAAATATGAATTATGAGATATGAAATATGAATCATGAAGTATGAATTATTATATGTGAATTATGAATTTTAAAAATTAGATGTAATTCAAGATTATGAATTAGGAGTGGTGGTGTAAAACTGTAACCCTAATCCTTTACTCAAAACGTTAGAAAATTCGACTCTCGGCAAGCCTAGTATATAGAAATATCTTTTTCAAACAAAAGAAAGGTAATGAAAAAAGGGAGGAAAGAAAAATGGAAAGAATACAAAAAATAGGGAAAATAGCCATAAGGTACATGGATAAAGAATGAACATTAAGGTGAATCCTTGTATATAGCTGATTGTAGTGAGACATTGTATCCCCGCCTCCTAGAAGCCACTACAGATATGCCGGGAAGGAGTGGTCAAGGGAAGTTCAGGATGATGCATGGGGACTTCTTAAGGAGAGGACAGATGTGGGAGCGGAGCGCTCTTTTTCTGGGCTCCCTAGCCTGCTGCCTGAGGGCACTCTCTCTTCAGCTTGTGTTTGGATGATGTTTATCTGAATAAAGTCATCCTTACACCAATCAGTGACTGATGGTAGCTACACATCATCAATGAGTGTTCACTTTACATTCATTCATGACATCTGCTAAATCATTCAATTAAGAAACATCTCACTGGAGATTATAGATCTCTTTTTCTTGGTTTTGCAAATTATCACTTGTAAATGTATTCACTTTTCTTTTGATTGTTTATATTTGACATTGTATATTAATTTCCTCTTTCCAATCCTTCCCACACACCCTTCCTCCTTCTCCCTCAAAATGATGACATCTTTTCCATTAATTGTCATTGCATATATATATATATATATATATGTATTAGTATATTTTATTAGTATATACAAATATATTTGTAAATACAATCAGCAAAGCATGTACAGTGTTACTGTGTTACTTTTATATATGTTTACAGGGCTGAATATTTGGCAAAGGACAACCACTTGTGTTCTTTCCTGGGGAAAAGCACTTCCAACTTTAGTCAATTGCCTATAGACCTTTCTGTAGGTTTGAGACCTATTGAAATTTTCCTCAGCAAATTTGGCATGTTCATTGGTGTCATCCTCATTCAGTTCATGTTTGATTTGTTATTTTCCTGAAAGTCTATGTGATATCTTTTGATGTTTCTAAGAGACACATTCTCACAACAGAAACTCTTACCCTCTGTTTCTTAACAACTTCCCACCATTTTTCTATAGAGTTAACTTTTATATAATGACTACTTGGGCAATAGTAGGGGATAGAATAATGCTTTCCTTTTCACATTCCAACTCATTTCAATGTCTTTTATGGTTATTCAAGTTGTGAAATGTATTGCATGGTAAAAATTAGAGTTCATTATTATTGACATGCTGCATTGCTGTGGTAAATATCAGCTTAAATTCCAAATGAAAACAATTAAAGATTAATGTGATTGTAATGATGTACTGATATTCACAAGCAACCTTGCCTTTTTAACCCATCTTTTATCATAGTTCAGACATTATTTTAGAAAATTGTATGATGTAGGTTGGAAAGTTCAATTTGTCACACTACTTTTGACACAATATATTTACAATATATGATCAGTTTCTAGTCTTGTCTTTGAAATCTGGGGTTGGCTATCAAGGCTAGAATGCAATAATTAAAATGAATCTGCAAAAGGTGATAAATAACCATTACTTGTGGAGATTTGAATTCTATTCTAAAATAAAATTTAATGAAATATTCATTTATATTCAATTTACTTCATATTTTTCTATTGAATTTTTCTGTGGAATTTACTGTTGAAACAATATCATTCCCCAAAATCCCAAAGTCATTGATCTATTATTGGTTATTACCACTAAAATCTTGACATAGTTTTTTAAAAGTTAATGAATTTTAAGTCATTTTGTAATTCAAATAGCAGGAAATTTGTTTGCCACAGGGAATGCTGTATGCCTCTGCATATATGTCATGTTATTGTTCATACTTGACTCAGAGTAAAAGAACATCACAATCTTTAAACTCAAGATTCAGGTGACAGCAAATGAGCAGCAAAAGACCAGCAAGAGGCTTCTTTCTGTGAGCTTCCGAATTCTGCGGAGGAATTTTACATTCTAATACAGACAAGTTCAGCTTCCTTAACACTCCAGGCCATGGACATACATTTTTAATTTTTCTCAATCTATAGTCAATTAGCCTTAAGTGAGAGAAACAGAGAAAATCCATTATGCAGGTATACCCATTAAGAATCATCTTTTTTAAAGGTCAGTTAAGATGGGGTTACAAATTGCTTCAACTGACAGTTGTGCTTGTAATTAATGTCAAGCCACATTTTATGTGTATTATGGTTTCATGTCTCAAGGGCTGAAATTCTAGGCTGATGCAATTATCCTTAGCACAATATTTATAGGAAATCAATTATATGCAACTTCTTGAACTTCTAGAAATCATGCTTGCATACACAATAATTGAGAGTTATTCTTATATGGTGAGGTGCCAGGCATATACATAATTCTGACAAGAATTCAGTTATGTAGCAGGCATTGTGACATCACATTTTTGCATATTCTACTTAATTATTTCAGGTTCTGAAATCTTAGGCATTTTGATTTACATTTTCTCAAGAGATCTTTTAATTCATGAATTCAAGAAGTACTGAAAGGGATTATTTGAAAATACAATTAGAAGAAAAATGACAAAAATTAATTTAGTTGACAACTTGTTATTTTAAACTACTGATTTTGTCCTAAATGTGACAGCAGATGTGATCAGTTTTCACAATGGTGCTGCCTTCTGAAGCACTATCTGGCATTTCAGCCATGGGTAATTAGAGTGAGAGACATACATTATGGGCAGCTGCTTAATGCTTGACCCCTTTTCTCTTTCAGTTTTAATATTGTACTAAGTTATCCCTGATTTATTAGTATTATTTATATATTTAGTATTCCACCCTAAAATGCAGCTAGCATTTAATCAATGTTTACTTTTATCATTTTTTTCTCAAGAGCTGTCATTCACTCCCATATTTTGGCTGTCATAGACGAATGAAATTCCATATATACCAAACACCCTCTTGCCTCAATTTCTAGATTGGGCTTTCTTCAGAACTCATAATCTATGGTGCCACTGTCATATTGATCCTTTAAGACAGAATTATTTAAGTACCTCTCAACTTTAACATTTATTCTGTTTTCAAGCCTTACTTTCTCATGTTTGAAGCATTGCAGATTAATCTATTTGACTTTTACCTTTAATAACACAAAATCTGTGCAGTATGCTTCAAAGATATATGAAATATGACACAGTATGGTCCTACCCACATGGTCTTTTTTGTGTCTCCTGCAAAGGAGAGTTTTTCTTTAATGAGCCTGTGCTCTCCCTGAAAGCAAAAGGATGTATTGAACTTCCCAGAAAAGCCACTAATTTTGCTGGAATATTCCCCAATCTCTTTTCCCCATCCAACTCCCAACATCAATTTATTTTCTTAAGATTTATTTAATCACCACCTAAATCTAGAACAGCAAAGAAAAATTAATTAATTTCAAAAAATACAGAAAAAATAAACCCTTTCCAGGACAGTGGAAAAGAAAAATCTATTCCTTAGGAAGTATCCCTATTATAGTGCACGTTTTTTCATATCACAGAATAAAGCAGTATTCTCAAGAGACTGGCAGGATAAGGTTTATTTGAAGTAAAAAGTAAGTAACAATAATGGTGGAAAATCAGAATCCTCTAGAATCTTGTTCCCCAAGAGATGTGTTTTTCTTGCTACCAAGAAAAGAATCTCTGGTTGCGTATGTAGCAGTCTGCAGTGCAGAGCCTGCTGGTAAAGGTCTGAGAGCTCTGTGTTCTATCTATATCAAGTCTTTTAATACTGACCACACAGTGTTATCAACATACCATTGTTATGAATGCACAGCTGCACATATCCACTGTAACATCATCCTCTGTCTTAGATGACAGATCCTGACTGGGCTTCTGAAGGTCTCACACACATTACAAGACCTCAGTTTTACCTCCACTCCACAAGACTGCAATTTCTATTCATATTACTTACTTTCTCCTAGTCTTAAATAGTTTATTCATTTTAGACAAAGTTGATCTGTATAGAAAATTGTCATTAATTATAATACCTGAATAATGCACCAATCTTGATAAGGTGTATTTAACAAGTATCTGTACTCTTCTGTGGTTATCTATTAATCAACTTTTATGTTCTTAATTCTATGAAAGTCCCTGGGACATATCAATGGAAACAAAGTTTGCAGAACTACATGATATAGTCATTGGAACTGGTATGGTTTAAGTACTGTGTGAGTTACCCTGTTTATAATTCCTAGACAGTCTTATTATTTTCATTTTCTCAATTTTGGATTATTCTTTTTGTTGGCTCCACTTATTATTTGCCTTTTTTTCACAATAATCTTCCTTCACAAGCAGTCCTATTATTACTGCTATGTACACTTAAGACTTTACGTAGTTCAAATGAATGAACTGATTGTAAAACTCCATATCATATATATCATGCCTAAGCTCACATACATGGCTTCAATCATGGAAATCAATGGGTGAACTTAAAATATTGTATTTTGGGCCTGAATTTCTTTAAATTAAATGTTCCCTCTTGAGAAAGAAGGGAGGCTCATGAGACTCCGGAAGTAAACTTCACAAACCCTAGAAGGACAGAACTTAAAGAATTCTCATGATACTTTCCCCAGATTGTGGATTCAGCAAAACATTGCTGAGGAAAGAAAATCTTTACCTGACAGGCTTCCTGCAAGTCCTGCACTGAGTTTCAGGATTGTAACTTCTACCAGTCTTGTATGTTATAAAGGAATCCCTTTTTAGCCCACTCCAAATACCAAAGTAAATATATATATATATATATATATATGCATATATATATGCATATATATATGTTAGATAGGAAGTAAAATGGTTTTAGTAGACACAAATAATTTATTCAGTGACTATTCGGCTAGGTTTGAATGAGTTCTTCATCATGGGCATGCATGGAAAAGATTCAAATGGGAATTTCCATTTTTCACAACACCTGATATTCTCATTGGGGCATAATAATCATGTTTTCATCACAATACTTCCTCCAGTGATTTTTGGAAATTTCCCATGTACCAATTATATATAAGAAATTTAAATACAATTTACTTTAGCCTGACTGAAATGTGTATAGTTACAATTTAATGTCCATGTCCCTGAGATAAAAGAATCAGAGTCTCTGAGGAAATACTTCCTGTTGCTAGACACTACCTCTCTTTTGCTTCTCAATTTTCTTTACTTCTTGAATCTATTTTGAGCTTTAAGTATTTACTCATATCATACTTTTTGGAGGTATTTGCTTGATTTACAGAATGTTATTTTTCTCTTTTTTAACCAGTCAGTAGCTCCTCCTTGTGAGAGCTCCTGTAACTAGGTCTGTGTACACACTTCTGAGTAGTTTCCTTTGATAGTTCTGTCAGTAACTTCCTGTGAGAAGTGAAACTAAAATTTTGTAATTTTTAAAGTGTCACTGGTGAAAGCACACACTTTTTACACAGTAGGTAGCATCCATTCCTGTGCCTTTGCAGAACTAGCACCAAAAAAGTGCACCACAGACGAGATCTGATCTAGTCTCCTGTTTATTATGCTAAGAGGCAATAACTACTTTGAATATTTATGTATGTTCATTAATGCATGTGTGTTGCCTGAATCTCTGTAAATGTAATTTGTATGCATGTTGGATGCCAATGGAGACCAGAAGAGGGCACTAGATACCTAGAACTGGAGTTACAAAACGTTGGACAGTTGTGAGGCTCACTGTGAATGGTGGAAATGAAATCTGGGTCTTCTGAAAGAACAACAAGTACATATAACTACTGAGCCATCTCACCATTCCTAAAAAGGCAAGACAGTTTAAGATTTATAAATAACTTAAAAGAGCTGACATACTTGAGGCATTTCAAAAATAGACATTTTTTAGGGTAATGTTGACAAATGTAGTTTATGGTTATGTTTAAAAGTACAAATAAAAATGGGTTTTTAACTCTCCTAAATTGAAGTACCTATGCACATATATATTCATATACAAAACAACTTATGATATGTAATAAGTATAATATTGAAATTACACATCTACATATAAGTGAATATAAACTCAAGTTTACCATCATTTCCAAATTATAAAAGTACAATTAAAGACAAGGAGGTGCTAGTCAAAATAATACTGTTCCTTTAAGTTAAATTCCTGTAGTTTGAATTCAAACCGCTCTCTACAGGACTAAAAAATAATGACTTTTTCTCTTTATAAAGTAATTTCAGTATAAAGTATAATCTGATTAAAATTCCTCATAATCTTTAAAGATTCCTCCGTGCCTATGTGACTATTGATGAAAGCAACCAACATTTTTCCTCTACTCATATTAGCATAATTTTGAGAACATCCTAGTACACTGAAATTTAAGCTTCCTGCCCCTTGTCAGAAGCTGTTAGGCTAAGTCTCCAGGAAGAAAGATGCTGTTTGTCCATTTCACCAGTGCCTCAGACTGTAAGTCTTCTATAGTGTGTTTGTAAAAATAATGAAAGTGCTTTGGTATCTTAAGGTCTGTGTCCATGTAGCAGTTTCCAGGAGAAAGATCATTTCAGAGAATCTTGAAGTGAATAGCTATTTAATATTCATTAAAAGTAAGCCTCATGAAGACTGGGGCTGTTGCACAAACTGTACATCTAAAGCAGTAGTGTCAGAACACTTTGGAACATGAGCTCACCTAACCTGAGTAGAAGATGCATGCCCTGGCAGAAATGGAACATCCAAAAAATACAGTTCTGATTTTACCTTCTAAGTATTGAAATATCATTAATATCAAGACAAGAGTATCACACTGTGCTTGCCAAACATCACCACTAACTGGCTTCAATAGATATGACTGCTCTATCTTGCAAGTCTAGAAAATTGAAGATTTTTATTTCCATTACCAAACTGTCAGCTCTTTCTAAAGCCCAAAGTAGTACCTTCTTTCCAGCAAGTCTGTCATGCAGACAGGCAAAGGGTTCATTAAAAGTAAATTTAGGGCAAGAGATAAGCTGTAATTTCTGCTTTTGATTTCCATTTCTTGTGCACATTCCTATCTTTATTTTTATCCCTGACCTCTAAATAAGCCCTTTCCTGAACAGGATCATAAAGTCTAAAGTTGAAATTGCACTAACAAAGTCACAAAGAACTTAAATCCCTATAGGGGATAGTAGTATTTGGTGACATTAGCTTTAGATTTACCTCTAAATGCTGCTGAACATGTCTGTGAAAATTTCCTATTTTTGGAGGATTTTCCCTTGAAAAATTCTCTCGTGGTATTCCTACTATCTTTCGATGCTCTCAGACACTAACACATTTATCACCTAGAATTTCTCCTTCCACATGAAATATAGCACATTGGAAATATGTTTTCCAATCCAAACTATGTAACTGAGTTTTGTACCAGTGTGGAAATGGTTTTGTGGTAAACTCAATACCTCTTGAAGGAGCATTGTGTTTGTCCATCAACAGTGTGATATCATAGCTATGTACTTAATCTTCATATTTCTTCCATATGACTCCTAAAGACATTGATGTCTCCAAAGACACAGTAGTGCCTTGTATGTTAATGATTTAATTGAATGCTACAAGCCACTGGGTATTTTATGACAGAAAGGTCATAGTCAAGGAAAGGTCATGTCAGAATTAGAGGCTTAAAACTTTTAGCTCTGAGCATTATGAAGTATAGAGGGCCTGTAGGTTAAATTGCTTATCAGTGTCCTCTGGTTTAAGTAATTGTTTCCAGGTAATAAAACCCACAAAGGATAGGGTTTGGAGAGACTGCAGAGGCACATAGATGTTTGTGGTGGGTGATGCATCACAATAGAAAACAAAAGAGCTTTCTTAGCCTATCATCTCCATCTATACCCTTTACAAAATGCATAATCATAAACAGTAAAAATAAAAAGAGTGCTTCCCTGAGTTGCGTCAAATTAATTTATCTTAAGGAATAGGTTATAAGAACTCTAATTTAATGAATGAGAAGTTAGAAAGATGGGTCAGTAACCTGGCTGTTGTGATTGCCATATGGAGAAAGGAATTGGGGCCATCTGAGACAACAAGCCCTTCACTTGTGGCATGTAACTATATGAATTGAAGACATATAGTGACCGATCATAGAAGTAGTAATCAATCAGCTGTTGTTGGCAAAAGAACCCATTATATTTTAAAGATCACATAAATATTGATTATTGTGCTGCAAGAACAAAGGAAAGTAACAATATTTTCTTAAAGAATGAAATGTGAGTTTATATATTCTAGAACACATAAATAAAATGTTGCTAAGTTATGGTATTCTTAAAATATTCCCAAAATATTGGAATGTAACAGTAGTCATTTCTTAATGATAAATATTTGCGTCAGGCTTATATCAGTTGATTTCTCTGCTCATCTGTTTCCAGGACTGAGATTGAAGAAGTCTGTCTCAAAGAGTAAAATGAGTTGGTCACATTGTAGTCAGGTTCAGAATCTCCAGCAAAGAGCCTGTGAGCTCTTCTATCATCTTTACTGATGTCACTCATAGCCTAGTAAACTCCACCATATGTGTACTATATCACATATATGTATTCCACACCAAAGCCATGTTCATAGTGCCACAGACATGTGTAGTCAACCACAGCCATGTATATACTCCCACTTGTATACTCCATCAGAACCATGTGTATTCAACCATAAGCGATGCCTTAAATCACATACTTAACGTTTTATCCTAAGATGAGGAGATGGACAATAAATACCTGAATTAAGTCTCATAAAAATTAATGTAAGCATTTCACACATTCTTTAATGAAGAACTAGCAAGTCGTTTTCACTTCTCAAAGTCTACCTATCTTTCAGAAATATGCAAAACTAAGTATCTGTCTCCCTTCTTCTGTGGAGTATCCCAGTGCAAGTTGTCCATTCCTACATTATCTCATTCCAAGCGACAGGTCTGGCCTCATTCTCTGAGGGCTCCTTTTTGATTGTCATAGTAGTGTAAAAGGGATGTTTTGATGACATTCACTTTTATTGGTGAGACCCTTGGTGCTTCTAATGTAGGTTAGAAGGCACTGTGGTGTGTGCTGTGACAGCCTTGAACTTAGTGAACTCCCTCAAGTAAAAGGTAATAGACAAACCAGTGACTGCCAAGTGTCTTTAGAAAGCATAGTATTGTGAGTGCTGGAGCAATGAGTGAGCTGGATTTCATGATGTCTTCATTAGAAGCTAATATTGTACAGCAGTTTCTGAGATATCTTTGTTTCTGTTGTGGCAATATGTCTAAACCTTCTCCTTATCATAAGTAACTCTAGAAAGATGATGCTGGGACTCTGAAAGAAGAAAAAAATCTGCTAAAATAAGAGCTTGCAGTGACATTTATATAATTGCCCAAGTCAGAACTCATTTCCAGATCCCATGTGGGAGCTTTCTTCAGTGCTGTAGCTAGGAGACAGGGAAGGCAAAGAGCTGCTTCAATGTGGTGCCAACCTTATGAACTATTCATGCTTAAAAGAAAGCTTTCCAGCCAGAAACCAGAACTTACAGTCACACAGATGTACTGCCTAAGCTCACAATTATTTTTGAAAGATAATTAAAGGGACCTGCTGAGGGACTCTAGCAGGCTCAAGCATGACAAACATTGCAGACAGGTTTTGCCCTTTTACCCCCTTTCTCTCGTTTATTAAGAACTACATCCTATAGCTGCCCCCCCCCACCAAGGTCCATTCCCTTATTTGTCCACTGACTCATTCCTGGGACAATACATCAAGGTTCAAAAATCAAAATTCCTTATTTGGCTAATAAGTCCAATCAGGATTTACCAACTTCCCCTAGCTCAGACTCCACAATTTTCCCATTGAAAATCAAATCCTACAGAAATAACTTTTCCTTTTGCTTGCTTGCTTGTGCTTGCTGCTGCTACTGCTGCTGCTGCTGTGGCTGCTGTTGACTGCCTTTTCAATCCCCACCCCGCTTGTGCCTCCAGGGTAAGAAATCTCTTTTGTGCTAATAATTTGGTATCTAGATGTGTCCTGGACTGACTTCAAGGGGGCCAACCTCCATTACACCTGCCATTAGAGATCAAATGGTCTCTGCTTGGGTTCAGATTTGTAATCAGTCAAATTGTCCACATCTTTCAAATTGGTTTAACATAGATACAACCAACACTCTGTTTTAAGAGAGATTTTGATTTAAAAATTCTGCTGTGTACCTTAAATGCCATTCTAGAGCCTTCATCCACTAGCTGATAGAAGCAGAAGGAGAGATTCACAGCTAAACACTGAGCCAGACTCCTGGAATCCAGCTGTAGAGAGGGAGGAGTGATGAGCAAAGGGGTCAAGACCATACTAGGAAAATCCACAGAAACAGCTGAGCTGAGCAAGTAGGAGCTCAGGAACCCTACCCTGACATCCAGGGAACCAGCATAAGATCTAAACAGGCCCCCTGAAAGTGGGTGTCAGTTGCCGGGGGGGGGGCGTGGGGTGGGGGAGAAGACTGGGCAGTCTATTGGGCCTCTGGCAGTGGGACCAATAGTTATCCCTAGTGCACGAATAGGCTTTAAGAGTTCTTTCCCTGTGGAAGAATACTCTCTCAGCCTAGATACAAAGGGGAAGGACTAGGTCCTGCCACAAATGTGACAGACTTTGGTGATCCTTCATGGGAGGCCTCACCCTTCCTAAGGAGTGGATGCATGTGGGGTGGGATAGGGGGTTTGTGAGGGGAATGGGAAGACAGGAGGGAGTGGGAACTGGGATTGGTATGTAAAATAAGATTGTTTTTAATTTAAATAAAAATTAATTAAAAAATGAAGTGGTATGGCTCATGTGTCCCTCTATGAAGTGATTAAATTCATCATATCTAGTAAGACTTTGCTGAAAGTCATTGAAGTTAATTGCTATTTGTAAATCTAAGGAGCTTTTCTCCATTTTTCTAATCACTAGTGTGGTTGTTGAATTAGAATAGCCTATATGTTTGAGTGCCTTGTTACCAGAAAGTGGCACTGTTTTAAAAGATTAGAATGAATAGGATGTGTGGTCTTGTTGGAGTAAATGTGGACTTGCTGAAGGAATTGGGTGGACTTTGGAGGTTCACAAGCTCATAGCAAGCCCCCATGTTGTTCTTTCTTCCTTTCAATCAGAATCTGCATCTCAGCTACTTCTCCAGCACCTGCATGCATGTTGCCATACTCACCACCATTATGATGGACTAAATTTCTGAAACTGAAAGCAATCCCCAAATTAAATGTTTTCATTTATAATAGTTGACATGGTTATGGTGTCTCTATACAGCAACACAATACTAAGACAAGTAGTGCCTTATTTACTCCGCTGACCTCAAACCTATGCAGGCTTCAAGACTATCATTGCTCTACTCTCTCTTCTCCACACTCTTTCCCATTCCCTCATCATTTTTCACCATCCTCTTTTCTTCCTAAGTGTCAGTCCTGGAGATAAAACTCAGGTTATCAGGTTAAAGACAGACACCTTTGCCTGATAAACCATCTAGTGAGCTCTCATGTTATTTAATAGTCTTTTATAAAATTTGTCATGTATGACAGGCCCTACCCCAGAGATCATTTTTTCTATGGCTCTTGCAGAAATAGAGTTCTATCTTCTTCAGGCTCTTTCAGTCCTATAACCCATGGGAAAGTGTTTTCTTACCTATTGATGCTTATAATGCAACCTGGATCCTCAAGCCAACTGAAAACTTTCCAGGGGTTTAATCAAGCCAATTTAGAGGACGATCTCCTGAATGTCCCTTCAAAAAGTTGTAATCCTTAAGAAAAACAAACTTCACGTGGCCTCTGATCAGATAATTTGTCATGCTCAACTAAGCTAGTAGAGTGGTTAATTGCAGGGCACACTTTGCTACTCCTGAATGACTTACATTAATTTATCAGGGTCTATAATCTGGAAAAAAATCTTACATTTTCAGACATTAAATTACATGATCAGACAAAGAGTGTATAAGATGCAAGTGGCCTTGTACTTCATCTTCATTGTTGTTATATTTGTAGTCTAGAGACTATTATCTGGACAAGTAGTTACTTAACATATGTTTGTGGCATAAATAATGAGAATAGTGCAAAAAAGGACATTATATCTTTCAAAACTAGAATCTATTATTTACCAAGAAGCCATGAAAATAGTGCCAGAAGCATTCAATTATATCAAATTGAATTTTCACAATCATTGGACAAAAGAACTATTATTATCTGTTTTCCACTGATAAAAATTGAACCTCTAAAAATCTTAGCAGTAAATCAACTTATTTATATAAATTGTAGAAATAAATCTTTTATATCCTTTCATAATTTAAACTAGAAACAAGCTGGATTTACATGTCAATCCCAGTTCCCTCTCCTTCCCCTTCTCTCCTGCCCCCCAACCCCCTATCCCATTAGCTTTCTGTTACCCAGGGAGGGTGAGGCCTTCCATGGGGATCTTCAAAGTCTGTAATATTATTGGGACTAGGCCCTCCCTCATGTGTCGAGGCTGAGAGAGTATCTCTCTATGTGGAATGGGCTTCCAAAGTCCATTCATATAGTAGGGGTAAATACTGATCCACTGCCAGAGGCCCCATAGATTGCCCAGGCCTCCTAACTGACATGTATGATCAGGCAGTCTGAGGGGCTATGTTAGTCCTATACTGGTTTCCCAGCTGTCAGTCTGGGGTCCATGGCTCCCCCTTGTTCAGGTCAGTTATTTCTGTGGGTTTTTCTAGCATGGTCTTGACCCCTTTGCTCATCACTCCTCCTTCTCTGCAACTGGATTCCAGAAGTTAAGATCAGTGTTTAGCTGTGGGTATATGCTTCTGCTTCCATTAGCTACTGGATGAAGGCTCTAGGATGGCATATAAGGTAGTTATCATCTCTTTATCAGGGAAGGGCATTTAAGACAGCCTCTCCGCTATTGCTTAGATTGTTAGTTGGGGTCATCCTTGTAGATCTCTGGACATTTCCCTAGTGCCAGATTTCTCTTTAAATCTATAATGACTACATCTATTATGGTATCTCTTTTCTTGCTTTCCTCTATACTTCCCCAGACTCAATATTCCTGTTCCCTCATGTCCTCATCCCCCTCCTCTTCTCCCCTCATCTTTCTCCTAACTCCCTCTTCCCTCCCCTAATGCTGGCAAATTGTTCAGGAGATCTTGTCCCTTTCCCCTTCTCTAGGGTTCCATGTATGTCTCTCTTAGGGTCCTCCTTGTTTCCTAGCTTCTCTGGAGGTGTGGATTTAGGCTGGTAATCCTTTGCTGTATGTCTAAAATCCATAGATGAGTGAGTACATACCATGTTTGTCTTTTTGTAACTGGGTTACCTCACTCAGGATGGTTTCTTCTAGTTCTATTCATTTTCCTGTGAATTTCAAGATTCCATTTTTTTTTCTGCTGATACTCAGATGTGTAAATTTACCACATTTTCTTTTTCGTTTTTTTGAGACAGGGTTTCTTTGTGGCTTCAGAGTCTATTCTAGAACTAGCTCCTGTAGACCAGGCTTGTCTCAAACTCACAGAGATCCACTTGCCTCTGCCTCTGCCTCCCAAGTGCTGGGACTAAATGTGTGTGTCACCACCATTCAGCCACATTTTCCTTATCCATTCTTCAGTTGATGGGCAATTATAAATCTTATATATTGTTAATGTATTATTCGTCAGGTATGTGTAGAAAGAAGGAGATGGTAAACAGCAATTTAAATTAAATTTTCAGTGAGCAGGAGAGGAAATGCTTATTAATGTGAAGGAATGCTTCTTTTCCTAATTAATATACAAGTTAACTTTCAGAAAGAGTGTGCCCACAACTTTATAGATAACCATGAACAGCACTGTGTGTTCAATTCCCTAACCTAGGTTCCTAGAAGTAACTCTTTGGCCACTTTATAAAACACACTTGGAACTTTAAGATCATGTGTCACTTAATAATTTAAAAATTGTTTCATTATATGCATGTCTAGTGTATGTAGAAACATTTACATGATGTTTTAGGTAATTTCTTATACTTGTTGCTTCTAGACTATTTCTAAAAGAATTAAATAAGTAATAATTTAGTCTGATTCACAAAAATAATCTGGAATACTAGTAAAATACTGAATGAGAATATATATATATATATATATATATATATATATATATAGGAAGTCTGTTCAAATTAACATGACTAGGAAATCATGCATGTTTTGTTCACTTCCTAGCTTACCCTATTTACCCCTCCTATTACTGCCCTACCACATATACCTACCCACATTGAAGTGTACCTCTTTCTTCTTTCTATCACATGAATAACATCTGAGGCCAATAATCAGGCTTCTTGATCCCTGCTTGCTTCAAAACCACATGTTTCCACAAGTGAAACTTTAGAAACACAAAACTACTGCTGCTGAAGTTCCATGCTGAAGCTTTTAACCTTTCTGTTGGGACAAAATCTAGTGTCATTACATGAGACATTTTCTATCTGCTTTGTGTTCAATTCTCATCTGAGAATTTCTTATGTTCATTTTATATTAAAGGATCTTAAAAGCAACCCCTGCCCTATCTGATAGGAAAAAAAACATGTATTATCATAACCTTTATGATACTATCAAAAGCCCTTTGAGATGTTAACATGTGAGTTGCCTAGAAAATACTGACAATTCTTTCAGAAAATGTCAGATATGCAAGCTAAGTAGTAGATTTGGAAGCAAAGTGACAAGCCTTATGATTTTAAATCGGTCTCCCGGGCCCTTGAAAAATGCCTTTGAACTCTGAGGAATATTTCACTTTGCCTATTTGGTCTCGTTCAATTTAAGCTGCCAAGCCTGAAGACTTTGTGCCACAGTGTCTCTGCTCTTTTTCTTGCATACTGAGAAACAGTTAAACTGTTGATAAGTGATGGAACAATGGAAACAATTATCTTCCCTGAGCACAAAAAGGCCATGGACAGGTCTTTCCCCATCTTCCCAGCTTTTCAGATGAGAAACAAGTTTTTCAGTGTTCTGTCAAGTCAAACATAGTGACTGACTTGTATTTAATTTATCTGTGGAAGAAAATGTGTTTGTCATTCCATGGGAGTTTCCTTTATTTCTTATAAGTATCAGAATCTAGGGATATATATATATATATATATATATATATATATATATATATATACAAACATAAAAGTTTAGTCAATTAAACTGCAGACATGGCAAGTAATACAGACAGAACCCCCAGAGCCAGATGGTGGTGGTGCCTGTCTGCTGAGACCAGCCAGATCTACATAGTGAGCTTCTAGACAGCTAGAGCTACACAGAGAAACCCTGTATCAAAATAAAAAAAAAGAAAGAAAGAAAGAAAGAAAGAGAGAAAGGAGGAGAGAAAGAAAGAAAAGAAAAAAACCTACACAAAGACATACTCCAAGAAATTTCATGGGAGGATTTTTTTTTCTTGCAATATGTATCTGTTAAGTATGAATATATATATATATATATATATATATATATATGTGTGTGTGTGTGTGTGTGTGTGTGTGTGTGTGTGTGTGTGTGTATGCATGTGTGAATGCACATGTGTTCACAAAATAAAATATCAAAATTCTATCCCCTTTTCTCCTTAGTGTTATTAATCATTAGTGATATTAAGTAAACATATAAAAATACACTTAAGATGTGTCTTTTTCCTACTTCCTGATATATTAGTCCAGTCCCATGTTATAGATGGATTGAATATCAATATGACAAAGAACTTGAAGCTAATTCCACCAGATTTTTAATTGAATCAGTATTAGGAAACTCAGCAACTTCTCAGTTTTACTTTTCTCTAAGTGGAACATTCCTTAACATAATAACATCCATAACAGGTATTCACCATGTTTTGTTATACAGTTTTCAGCTATCCCCTGTGTCATTGGCAGACCCTTATGTGACACAAAATAGCTTGCAGTGGTTAGTAAGATGAATCGCCCCATGATGAAAATACATTAATCACATATGTAACTGTGAAAGCAGATATTGGTGGTTGAAAGGAAGTTTGGGATAACAATAGTGGAGTTTCAAATGCTTCTGGAATATTTTTGAATGGACAAGAGAAGAGATAGGCATTTGGGGAAGCAAGTTCCATGTCAAAAGATTGGCTGGCCAGCTCCCATAAGTTCTTGGAGAACATGTGTAGGCACAGTTGCCCTTTAACATATTCCTGATTCTAATGCAGCTAGCTGTCACTGGCTAAACTTAGGGTAAGAATGGTTTCTAACAAGAAGCTTCTACCTATTCCACAAAGGAGATCACACATAGATAAGTAGTTATATGAGATAACTGGAAACAACTGCAGGTGACCTTAGTTACAGTAATAGAAGCGAGATCAACGGTGAAAGCAAAATTTAGTTACATAAATGAAAGAAAAAAAGAAAACACAATTTGATCTGTAGCTAATAAGATACCAATAAGGTGACTGTGGTAACACTGGCTAGGATTAATGGCTGACAGTTATGGTCTGATGGAAGCTTCCAGTACCCAAGTCATATATAGACAGGATAGTTGGAGTACTTCAGCAACTCAAAATTGGGTATAGAGTGCTTGACTAGAATAAGATCATCCGCTCCTTGGGCCAGGGTGACATGAATAGGATGTACATGTGTAAAATCTCCTAATTGTATCTTTCTATGGAAGACTGAAAAAAACAAAAAAATTGAAAGTGACTACCCAATTATACTTTCAACTATGATTCCTATAAAACCCTAAACAAAGAAAGTCATTTTTTTTTCCTCTCTTGGGAGCAATTCCTATTCTTTAGAGTTTCTCTCATTTTTTGTAAAGCCTCACATTTCAATAACTTCAATATATGAGGTTTTCTTTTGCTTTGCTTATTCTCAGGTGTGTCTATATCTTTGATCTTCACTGGCATGAGACAATGAACTCAACATTTGGTAGCCATTATTTTAATAGCATCAGTAGACACTGAGTCATTCTCACCTGGGAAGATAAAGGTGTTACCGCTCTTAAAGTTGCATTAATTTGACCATCAGAGCAGCATATTGTTTTGATAAAAAAAGATTACTCAATCATAAAAGCAGGAAGCAATCAAGTACATGAAAATCAGGAAAGCACCAGAATATAGAAATGTAATATCCTGTCTTCCCTGAAACTTTCCAGGTGCTACTACATAAAAAAAAAACAGCAAATGTACCCACCTAATGAAAAGAGAGATTGGAGATAGTCTCAGGATGTCCTTCACTGAATTTTCTGTATATAGCTTTGTCAGTTTGAATGTAATTGCCCCATAAGCTCATAGGGAATGGCACTATTAGGAAGTGTGACACTCTGACCAGGTTTCCATAGTAGAATAGGGAGAGATGATCTGTTCCTTTGTCTCTCTTCTTTACCCCTATACACAGATAAATAGATTATGTGATAATAAATAGATATGTGATAGATAGAGATATATAAATATAGATAGACTATATATTTATTTAGATATAGATTCACTTTGCTCTGTCTATTCATCTAAAGGGAATGACTAAAACATTGCTTCGGAGAAGATATTTTTTTTAAGTATTTCTCTGTCCCAATTTATTTTCCATTGTATGCCATTCTTTTTTTGTTAAATAATTTTTTATTAGTTCAAAATAGGAACAAGCTTGCTTCACATGTGAATCCTTTCTCCCTCTCCTTCTCCTCCTCCCTAGCCCCACAGTACCCTCCCCTTTCCCCCCCTCTGCTCCCCATGAAGGGGAGGGCCCTACATGTGGGCTCTCCAAGTTCTCCATCATCCTGGGCCAGGCCTAGGCCCTCTCCCATGTGTCCAGGCCGAGAGAGCATCCCTCCACGTGGGATGGGCTCTCAAAGTCCCTTTACACTAGGAAAAAATACTGATCCACTACCAGAGGCCTCATAGAGTGCCGAGGCCTCCTCGTTGACATCCACATTCCAGGGTCTGGATCAGTCCGTGATGGCCTCCCAGACAGCAGTCTGGTGTCCATGTGCTCCCCATTGTTCAGGCCAGCTGTTTCTGTGGGATTCACCAGCCTGGTCCCAACCCCTTTGATCTTCATTCCTCCCTGTCTGCAACTTGGTTCCAGAGTTCAGTTCAGTATATAGCTGTGGGTGTCTGCCTCTGCTTTGAACAGCCACTGGATGAGGGTTCTAGGATGGCATATAAAGTTGTTATCAGTCTCATTGTAGGGCAAGGGCATTTAGGGTACCCTCTCCACCATTGCCTAGATTGTCATTTGTTGTCATCCTCTTAGATCTCTGGAAATCTCCCTAGTTCCAGATCTCTCCTCAGACCTATAATGGCTCCCTATGTTATGATCTCTCTCATCCTGCTCTCCTCTGTTCTTCCCTAGACTCAAACTTTCTGCATCTCCATTTCCTCCTCTCCCCTCCTCTTCTCCTCCTCTCATTCTGCCAGCTCCCTCTCCCCTACCCTCATGATCCAGTTAGGTCGAGATATCCTGGCCCTTCCCATTTTCCGGGGTCCATGCATTGTTCTCTTAGAGTCCTTCTTGTTTCCTCGTTCCTTTGGTGAAGAGTTTTGTAGGCTGGTAATATTTTGCTGTATGTCTAAAATTCATATATGAGTGAGTACATACCATGTTTGTCTTTTTGTGACTGGGCTACCTCACTCAGGATGGTTTCTTCTAGTTCCATCCATTTGCTTGCAAATTTCAAGATTCCATTGCTTTTTTCCGCTGAGTAGTACTCCATTGTGTAAACGTATCACATTTTTTCTATCCATTCTTCAGTTGAGGGGCATCTAGGTTGCTTCCAGATTCTGGCTATTACAAATAACACTGCTATAAGTATGGTTGAACATATGTCCTTGTTCTATTGACGTGCATTTTATTGGGTATATGCCCAAGAGAGGAAATGCTGGATCTTGAGTTAGACTGATTCCCTTTTTCCTGTGAAACCCCCATACTGATTTCCAAAGTGATCTTACAAGTTTGCACTCCCACCAGCAATGGAGGAGTGTTCCTTTTTCTCCACATCTTCTCCAGCATAGATTGTCATTGGTGTTTTTGATTTTAGCCATTCTGGCCAGTGTAAGATGGTATCTCAGAGTTGTTTTGAGTTGCATTTCTCTGATGGCTAAGGATTTTTGAGCACTTTCTTAAATGTCTTTCAGCCATTTTCAATTCCTCTGTTGAGAATTCTCTATTTCTGCACCCCACTTTTTAATTTCATTGATTGGTGTTTTGGTGGCTAGCTTCTTGAGTTCATTTTATATTTTGGAAACCAGCCCTCTGTGAGATGTGGGGGTGGTGAAGATATTTTCCCATTCTGTGGGCTGTAGTTTTGTCTTACAGACTGTATCCTTTGTTTTACAGAAGCTTCTCAGTTTCAGGAGGTCCCATTTATTAATTGTAGATCTCACTGTCTGTGCTACTGGTGTAATGTTCAGCAAGCCGTCTCTTGTGTCAATTCATTTAAGGGTATCTCCCACCTTTCTCTTCTTGAAGATTCAGTGTGGCTGGATTTATGCTGAGATCTTTGATCCATTTGGACTTAAGTTCTGTGCATGGTGGTAGATATGGATCTATCTGCAATCCTCTGCATGTCTGAATCCAGTTGTGCCGGCATCTTTGTTGAAGATGCTGTCTATTTTTACCATATAATTCTACTTTTCTTGTACTTTACCAGTTCTTGTGGTTAGAGGACTTACTGTGGCTAATGGGGTAGTATAACTTTTCCTAAACACTAGCTACAGACTTCTAGTACTACCTGTTGAGAGCATTTACTCAGAGGCAGTAAGGAGTCAGCCTCACATTCCTTAGGAGACACAAGAGAAAAGATGGTAACCAATGGAGAGACAATCATAGAGTTCATCAGAGTCAGCTGGGTGTGAGTTTTCTTTCATTTTAACTGAAGTAGATCAGAGTATCTCATATGATTTGCACCTTATTTTCAACAACAATTTAATAACAACTGTACATAAAACTAAGGATAAGGTTTAAAACTACATTTTTATTCTTCAATACTTATTTAGAGATAAAGCTATAAAAAAAGGCTAGATAATTTAGACTGACAATAGATGGCAGATTATTTTATAGAAGGAAGATTTCTGGACTATTATTTGGAAACAGAGTAGACAGGAAATATTATGAGATTTCAAATTTAAAGGCAGTCCTTTAACCTGAAGTCTAACCTGACCCAGATCTAGCGACAGTGTTTTGACAAGTATAGAAGATCTTTTAGTACCTTTTATTCTCTAAACTTCTGGTGGGCTTAAGGATAACCCCCCCTTTTTTCGGTTTTTCGAGACAGGGTTTCTCTGCGTAGCTTTGGAGCCTATCCTGGCACTTGCTCTGGAGACCAGGCTGGCCTCGAACTCACAAAGATCCGCCTGCCTCTGCCTCCTGAGTGCTGGGATTAAAGGTGTGCGCCACCAATGCTGGGCTAAGGATAAACTATTTAATACAGATATTATTTGCTGTCTGCATAAACAAATTGTTCACCACAGCAATGCTACTGGAAGGCAGGCTGTCCATTAGAGATCATGCTGCACAAGTCTGTTCCTTCTTCCTGCATTGTTTACCTGATCACTGGGGATTAAAACTAAGTGGGAAAGATGCTTTGTTTTTCTGCTGTTAGATACTAAATGATATACGGGGATACAGCTAAAAGCTACCAAATGCAGAGTGACTGAAACTATTGGAGACACAAAATTGCAATATTTAGAAAAAACTATGTATATAGTTAAGAATGAGAAATAAGTATATAAAAAGTAAGGAAATATTTGAACAGATCTTGGATCACAAGAAATTGTAGCATTTTTTTTAACATTACATGATAGAAACTTAAAGGGACTATGAAAATCTGAGATAGTGAGAAATTTTGTTTTCTAGCTGAAGGGTTCTAGCTTATATCACTAAACCTGTTGAAGTTAAAATGTTTCAATGAAGATTCTAAAAATAATTGTTCCAATTGATCACTATTAATTTTATGTTTAAATACTTTCTTATTTTCTGATGTCTCTAATGGAGGCTTTCCTATCACTAAGCCAAAATTATACATTGTGTTGTTTTAAGCCACTGTCTCTAGATGGTCAGGTTACCTGTTTTATCTGTTCCTCGCCTGGAACAGTAAACAGCTTTCTTTACAAAGTAGTCTTCACACACAACTTCCCTTCTCAAATCTCCTGCCAAGATAACTATGGCAATGTTTGTGGCACCCCATATAGATGAAAATTTTTGTGTATTTCTATCAACTCACATTTCTAAATTCTGTTAATTATTAAGACAAGAATTAAGAATCAGTTTTGAAAGCTTTATTTACTAATATGGTTTTGCTGATGACTCAGGATTATACAAATACAAATTTATACAAAAATACAATTTTAAAATTTAATAGTTTTGAAGTATAATACCTAGTCAATAAATCTGAAAATTTAGCCGGGCATTGGTGGCACATGCCTTTAATTTCAGCACTCATGAGGGAGACACAGGTAAACCTCTATGAGTTTGACACCAGCCTGGTCTACAAGAGCTAGTTCCAGGACAGCCTCCAAAGCCACAGAGAAAACCTGTCTCAAAAATCCCCCCCCAAAAAAATCTGGAAACTTAAGATCATTATTAAGGTCACGAGCATGGTGAACAAAGGTCCCAATCTAATCAAACAATTGTCTGTCTCTGACTGTCTTTTCTGTCTTCTAATCATCTATGTAGGTTTTGTACAGCTGAACTTGGCTCCTCTCCAGGGTGCTGTATATTCTGATCTCAAAATTTTAGTTTTCTTCCTTTTGTAGATTTTTTCCACCTAAGGTATTTCTTTTTGAGGCTTGATATTTTTCTTTACAACATACCTAGAAAATAAGTAGGGCAGAAAACTGAGTGTATTAGGAAAATAGTGTGGTTTGACATAGCTATAGGAACTAGCTTGTGACTTTTTTCGTCTTCCACTTTCCTCACATCATGAGGTAACACACACACACACACACACACACACACACACACACACATGTTTAAATAATTTAACATGGAAAACTTTACTCAACTCCATTGTGTTAAGCAGTAGTTAATGAGCAATTTTCAATAATGACTCAGAATATTAAGTTTGTATTCACCAATAAAAAAGACACACTGTCAGATTTGATAAGAAACATGATCTATATTTTGCAGCTTCAAAAAAAAAAAAACACCAACAGTATATAATACCTAAGGTAAAAAATGGGAAAAGATTACCTCAAGCAACTGGAACCAAGAAATATTCGAAAGTTGCTAGTATAAAATCTAGGAAGACATCTTCAAAACAAAACTAGCTATAAAAGATAAGAATCTTGACTTCATATCAAAAGGACAAAAATAACTAGTAAAGACTTCTTGATGGACAGTTAAATTTTTTCTTGTTCTACTCCTTGCCTCTTGGTAGATAGAAATCAAATTTGCTTAAAAGTTTGGTAATACTTAGCAGGAGTGTCCTATTCTAGGTCTTTCTTGATTACTTTGAATTTAGCCACAGAAAATGGGACATGCATTTGTTTTAGGGCCTTCAAAGGCCCCAGTGCATATCTAATGGACTACATACCTTCTGACAGAATTTCAGGTTTAGAGTGAGAAAGATAGTTTCCATTTAAATTGAGGAATCTTGGGATAGAGTTGTAGTTTTCAAATCTGGGGTAAGTAAGTCAGATGTCTCCAAAAGGAAAAGAAATTTCCATGTCAGAGATCTTTTGACCTCACTGTCCTTGAAAGTTTTATGCCTACTTGAAAAAAGCTAGAGTTAGCTGAAAGGAAGTAGCCTCAATTGAAAAAATGCCTCCATATGATTTAACTATAAGCATTTTGTTAATTAGTGATTGATTGCAAAGGGTCAAGCCCACAGGGTGTGGGGCCATTCCTAGACTGGTGATCCTGGGTGCTGTAGTAAAGCAGACTGAGCAAGCCGTGGAGATCAAGCCAGTAAGCAGCATTCATTAATGGCTTCTGCATCAGCTCTTGTCTCCAGGTTCCTGCCCTGTTTGAATTCCTGCCCTGACTTCATTTCATGGTGAAGCATAAGGCAAATAAACCAATACCTTGCAATTTGCTTTTCATCATGGTTTTTCATGACAGCAATAGCAACCCTAACTAAAGCAATCGCCATGTTAGTTTCAGTAGAGAGATACAGGAATAGTTCAACTTGTAAAAATAAATAACTGTTATTGGTCCTAAAATAAAACTGAAAATTAAAATCACATGATTATTTTATCAGGCACAGAAATGACCGTTGAAAAAGCCCAACAGTTCATTATCATAACAGTCATGGAAAGGGCAGGGATGGGGATGAAGGGATTATGCATTATTTTAATAAATGTTATATATGACAAACCTATAGCCAATATCATTCTACATGGAGAACAAGATAGAATTTTCAATAAGATTTGGAAGAAAACAATGGTATTCTCTCTTAATTCCTATTCAATGTATTGCTTGAAGCTAGAAAAATACAGGAAGTAAATAAGAAAATATAAATAGCAGAGAGAAACTCAAAGTATCCCTACTTTCTGAATACATGATTCTGGATATAAGAGACACTAAAACCGTAAGGCTGATAAAACTTTCAGAAACATGGCAGGGTACAAAATTTATATATAAAGCTAGGCATTCTTTCCATAAGCTAGTGAGAATTATACTGAAAAATCAAAGAGGTATTATTTTATTCATAATATCTACAAACAAATAAAATTCTCAGGAATA
Source organism: Cricetulus griseus (assembly GCF_003668045.3). Classification (NCBI taxonomy): domain Eukaryota; kingdom Metazoa; phylum Chordata; class Mammalia; order Rodentia; family Cricetidae; genus Cricetulus; species Cricetulus griseus. Next base: position 133,986,822 of record NC_048599.1, read on the forward strand.
AACAAAACCAAAGAAATGAAAGATATCTACAATGAAAATTTCAAAATCTTATGGAAGAATTTCATGAACACACTAGAATATGGAAAGACTTCCCACATTCCTGGACTACAGAAATTAATCCTGAAAAAACATCCATTTTATAACAAACCATCCATGGATTTATTGTAATACCAATCAAAGTACAAGATTATTTCTTCACAGACACAGAGAACAACAACTCCATATTTACTTGGAATAAGAAAAGGCCAAAGATAGCGAAGGTGTGAATTACATTACCAGAGAAACCACCATACCTGACTTCAAGCTATGCTGAAAAGTCATTAATAAAAATCAGCATGGTATACTAGATCAACAACAGATACCTACATTCATAAATAGAATAGACAACCCAGGTATAAGCCTGAGCAGTTGCTCCAGCTGTCTGATATTTGACAAAAAAACAAAAATTTATAATATTGGAAAAAATACATTATCATCAACAAATGGTGCTGAGAAATATGGATTGTAATATATACAATAATAAATCTAGACATTTACTTCTCACCTTGTAGAATACTCAGGTACAAATGCATCAATGACCTTAATATAGGACTTTATACCCAAAAACTTCTAGTGTAAAAGAACACTTCAACTTTAGGCACCAGAAATAACTTTTGATTAGGACTGTCATGGCACATGAAATAAGAGAATCAATTTGCAAGAGGGAAAACATGTAATACTAACATGCTCTGTTCAGCAAAGGAAACTGTCAGTCAAGAAAAGAGTCAATCTACGAATTGGAAAAAATCTTCATCAACTCTATACCCAATAGAAGAATAATGTCTAGAATATGCTGAAAATTAAATTAAATAGATAACAAGAAAATGCCCAATTAAAAATGTAGTGTGTATTGAACATAAAAGACTCAGATAAGAACCATACTTCAAAAGGTGTCCAATATTTCTAAGCAACAAGACAAGGAGGTTTAAACTAGTTTAAGATTCTTCACACCCTAGTCAAAATCAACATCATCAGGAATTAAAATGAAAACAAATACTTGCATGGATGTGGGAAAGAGAGAACCCTTAAACACTGTGGGAGAATAAACTCATGTAGAAACTCTCAAAACATGTCTGAAGATTTCCCCTAAAATAGATTTAAAAGAACCATTTGACTTAGCTATAGCACTGTTGAATATATACTCCAAAATTTTATATCTTCTACAGGGATATTTACATGTCTTTATTAATTTCTTCCCAATTTACTGTAGCCAGAAAATGAAAAGTTAAGTAACTTTCCATCAACACATGAATAGATAATGAAAATTGGGTATGTATATATAATGGAATAATAATCATCTATACATAATCACTATATTTACAGGTACATGGAGTTAACTAAGCTTATATTGAGTTAGTTTACCCAAGTTCCCAGATACAAAATACCACACCTTTTCCCTCATATGTGTGTGTTCTACTTTCAACTATTTTGTTTTGTATATTCAACCACATATATAATTCCGGATACTAGAATGGAACAACGTGTCCTGGGGGGGGTACATTTAGACAAGTGTGATAACAACATAAAAGAGAAATAAAAATAGAGATGGGAATACTTGGGACAGAGAGTTCAAGCTGGTAGTGGAATTGCAGGAGTGGGGAAATGGAAGGAGAGTGGAAGCATTACCAAAATCAAGTGTTCAAGAGGAAGTTGAGAACACAAGTAAAAACTCATGATCAAGGAAGACAACAGAACCTGTGAGATATGAAAGAATTGGGGATAAGTGAGTAATGGGAATTATAGGATTAAAAGAGGCCAGAGGTTTGAGGAGTATATAAAAGAGAAATGTGGCATGGATTAACCCAAACTACAGATGTGTAAAGAAGCTCTATGAAAACAGTCCAGGTTGTAAACCTATTCAAATATGCTTTGGAAAAACTGAAGTAAATTGAAAAGTATCATCTAATGATTAAAAATGCTGATGCAAGAATATTTTCTACAAAAATCTCAGAGCCAGGTATGGGTTGCCCTCCAGCAAATTATTGGTCAGGAAGGTCTCAGTGAAACCTAAAATAATACAAACCCAAACTAAGACATGCATGAATGTAACAAAGAAAGCAATGATTCAAGTATTGTTCATAAAAGCATGATGAGAAAACCTGTAAATAAATGCCAGTTAGCACATTGCAAATTTTTTATAGAGCAGCCCATTTCCAGAACTTTCTTGGGACAGAACAATAGACATGTACTATAGATTGTATCTGAGGAAACACAGAAGGAATTCAGAAAGCCCTATTTAGATTCAGGGTCCACTAAGGACAGCACTCAGCATATCTATTCATCAGGTTGGGTTTTATAGCTGCATTCTGAATCCAGAATAAACATGGCTCATAAATTGTATGCAAGTATTTGTCACATGCAGCATGAAATCACGTCAAAACCAATCCAGGGAATAAAATAGATCTGGGGTTAAAGGCACTCTTTCTGTTTCTGGAGCCTATCTCACATTTTCCCAAGGCATTATGCACCATGAATCACTCTTTTGACCTATTCAAACATTAGAAGCAGGCTGAAATTATCAGAGAGGAAAACTCTCTATTCATACACTGTCTACACCAGACTGGCCTGTTGGATTATCTGTAGAGAACTGTATGAGAGTTTAATTCTGTTGTGATTAAAACACTCTGACCAAAAGTAACTTAAGGACAAAAGAGTTTATTTCATCTTACACTTACAGGTCACAGTCCAACACAGATGGAAGTCATGACAGGAACTCACATGAGAAACCAGGAGGCACGACTGCTTGTTGTTCCAGCTCACATTAGAAAAGTAGATCAAGAACCACGGAGGATGCTGCTTACACTCTCTCCTCCTCTTTCACTTCTTTATCCATTCCGGGATTACCTAAGTGATTGATTCCTCTTACATCAATTAAGACAAGTAAGTCGATCCATAAGATATTACTACAGACTAAACTGATAGAGAGAATTATGTATTGTGGTATTTTCAAGTGATCCTAAGCTGTGTCAAATTGATAGTTAATAGTAATGAGGATAAACTATCATATTAATTGGTATAGAAGGACCTAGCCTACTGGGAGCAGCAGCATCCCTAGATAGGTGGTCTTGAAGTGTATAAAAATGCAAACTAAGCATGATTCCCTGAGTGAGTGAACCAGCAAGAAAGCCAGTTAACAGTTTTCAGACATGGATTCTGTTTCAAGTACCTGTCCCCAACTTCCATCAGTGATGTTGACTTGGAATTGAAATTTAATCACACAATTTCCTCCCCAAGTTAATTTTTGTCAGAGTACTTTATCATAGCAACAGAAGATTATGGAAGAAAGAGCTGCATAAAGGGAACAATGAAAATTAAGGAGTTAGACATAAAATCTTACATTTTAGAGAGCAGTTCATCAAAATAAGGGATAGTGAGAAACTTATTAGGATGAGGTGGTGGATCAGAAATATCCTACTCCTCACGAATTGGCATATCTATGCTGTATCCATCATATGTTATATGCCAAACTTTTAACGACTTTGAGCTCAAGGCCCTCAGTTTAGGATAGAAATGAATTATGGAAATTGTGATGCATAAAGCATCCCCCTTTTCCCTTAAATCTCCATTTATTTAAATGTAGCCTCTCAAAGTAAGGAGAATATGACTTATCCAAAGATTGCTAAACTTAGCTTTCCAAGAGAGAAAGCAAGCAGTAAAAAGAAACATAATAAGATTCTTTCTGACATTTCTTTTTGAACTGAAAGAATAATTGATAACAGTGTGGATAGCAATGGGAAATGAGTTTACAGGTTATATTATGAACACCTCTCTGTGGATACACCACATAAAGCATGAATGAATCCAGGAGTGAAAAGAAAATATGAAGAGAGTATTCCAGTGGGGGGAATGCAAGTTTGGGAAGTCAGAGAAGCAGTTCTATGATGGGGATAGAGTGAACTTGGGAAAGAGTGATGACATAGGTAGATGGAATAGACAGAGTTCATGTTTCTCAAGTCTTTGTGAACTACAGTCATCAAGTAATTTTTCCATTTCTTTTTGAGTCTATAAAAAATGTCAAAAAGAAATCCTTGTCTTTATTTTTATCAAATTCAATTTGCAAAAGTAAACACATGCAAAGGTTGATTTTAGCTTGAAGAAATGGAGTTTCAAATATCGGAGGAAGCGAATTTGAATATAGTTCTGTGCATGGCCACTTCTTTTCAGTCTTCCGTTTTTCATTTTATCATCTTCAAGGCAAAATGTATTTTAACTAACTTTCAAGAATGCACTTATCAAAAAATCGATATTCTTAGAAGGAGACTTTATCAGTCCATCATTTTCACCAGTTAAACATAAATTAGGGCTCAAGTTTTTTTTAGAGTATTAGTTATTCTATCAGAAGATCCATGTTCAATTCCCAGCAACTTCATGGTGGCTCACAACCATTTATGACCCCAATTCCAGTGGATCTGACACATTCTCCTGTCATCCGTGGGCACTGTGTGAAAGTGGTGTATAGAAATATATAAAAGCAAAACCCCTACACATAATAATTGTAATAATAATAATTTTATTTAAAGACTCAAAACAGAGCTTTAATAAATGATGGACTTATACACACGTGAACTTTGAGAAAAACAGATATGTACATTTCTTTGACACTTTATATTGTGAAAAATCTCTTAATAATGAATCACAATAATATATTATGCATTTCCCACAATATCACAGATTAACCTTAGAATTTTGTAGTTGAAAAAAATCCTGAATTTTGGCATGTACTTTTCACAGAGAGGACATGTTTGGAACAGGAATTTCCTAATTAAAGAATATAATGTCACAATTAATCAGAGATGATCCCTTTGAAATAGTCCCCACAGACCAATGTTTTCGCTGCCATTGCATTTTTGTATTCTGCATAATGCTATGGCAATTAACCTTATAAACTTATTTTCTAAGCAACTCTCTTAGTTGATAAATGCAGTTAGGGGAAAATTCCAGCTAAGTTATTGAATAACAATCAGTATATTCAGAATGAAAAATAACCTCACTACTCCTGAAATAAGCTATGAATAGAGTTTTCTCTGTAATTAATGTTACTGAATTTTGTATGAAGATGGGAAATTTTTCATTTAAATCCCATGTGCTAATTTCCCTTCATGGATAAGCCAAAAACTTCAAGGCCACAAGACCTTTGGCACATACTTCTCTTTAGTAATTGACCTATGTTACTGCACAGATTTCCTTTATCTGGACTCTACATTGGGGGTTAAGACATTGATAAGGGGACTCACTTTGTTTTCTATCAAACTCAGATTTACAAAGATACATAAATACTAAATGCTTTTCCCAATAGCAAAGCATACATCAAACAGAAACTTAAAAAGCTCAAATTAATGAATGCTAAATACAAAAGCCTTTTATAGGAGAATGGTAGCACAGAACAAGCAATGCCAAGCCCTGACATTTCACAGCAATCTTTCTAATGTGTAGTCATTTGGAATCTCCAAATATCTCTGCACATTTAATTAGAGACCTGGAGTTCAGTTCAGTTCTGCACCTGGTTAGTCGAAAAGCTTTAAAAATCTCATTAAGTTTGTAAGAACCTTGACTTCTTTGTATGTACAAAATGCAAATTTGCATTTAACATCCCTTTGTTTTACATGAAAGTAAAATGTATGTGACTTTTTTGAAAAAAAATCTTCTGATTATATCTATCAGAAGTCTGTGTATCATTGCTTACATTTTAATTGTTGGAATGTTGCTTTCTAGTTTTCTATACAAAATATAGAACATCATGACCCCACAAAATCAAATTGTATATACTGCACATATGCATATTTGAGATAGATGCAGTTTTAAACCCACCATTTCCCACCAATCTGCATTGTGCATACTAGTATTTTAAATTAAATTTTGTTTTCTTAATTTGATATTTTATTTTGCTCTCATTGCAAAACTTTTTTTTCATGACCTCTCATTTGTCTTATTGATTCCTATCAATAACCAAATGCCAAGTATAAACCATAGTACTTCTTTGTTATTTGTAGGCTCTTGATGTTTACAATTATTATCATGTTTGACTGAACATCAAAAACAACTTACATTAATTTCTGGCTAATGTTACCTAGCACTGTGTATTATACAAGGGGAATTTTCAGCACATATGGATAAAACTAAAATTCTTGATCTTTGTAATTTTGAATGAACCTATTTTTTGTGTGTGCTGATTTCTTGTTCCATTTAACATAATATCCTAGAAAGTAACTTATCACTTTCTTACTGTAAGATTTATTTTTCCATAATATTTCTAACTTATTTACTGATTCAACTAATTTTTAGACCCCATAGAATCTTGAATAACAGTAAATATACTATGATCAAATCAAGAGATTTTTTTTTTTGCATTTATATTCCAGATGAAGAGCTGTTACTTCTTATAATGAATTGCTGTAATCACTAGATTTGTTTCATTTGGAATTTGTAAGATTACTCCTTTGGGTACAGATTTTTAGGATGGCAAATCATTTTTCCACTTCCTTTTATTATAAAGATATACCTCCAAAGTTTTTCTCCTTTATATAATCATTGTTTAAACTAATGAGTTTCAGTATAACATTTTATAATTGTATATAATGTGCTTTGATAATCTTCAGTTGTCTATTAAATATTTAGGACTTCCCTCTCATTGTCCCCATTTCTCTACATCTAAGCTCTTTTACATTCATATGCTATCTCTATTTTTTGTTATTGTTAAAAATGCACACACATATAAATATGTAAATGAAACCCACTGAGTCCATTGAGTGTTGTTCATTTGCGTAATTTTTAGGAGAAACTACTTAGTACTAGATAGCCACTATATGTTTCATTCTGGAGAACAGAGAGTTTCCCTTCAAGATATCACGGGTGTTTTGATGTCTCACTTTTCATGTCAATTTTATTAATTTGTTATTTTTCTCATTCTTTTTCTTATTTTAAAAGGAAAAGTTATTAAATAAAGTCAGTTAATCTATTCATTTCATCAACTAATTGATCTTACATTTCAGTGATTCTTGATATATTTATGATTTGTTGCGGGACACTGAAACACTGTATGAAGATGTATTGTTGTGTTCAGTTTATTAAAAAGCTCAATAGCCTATAGCTAGGCATGAAACAATATCTGTAACTTCTAGGCAGAGGAGGAACTGTGAGGATGAATCTAGGTATGTGGATTTCACTAATGAGACATGGAGGAAGTCAGATACATGGTACTGAGGAGAGGTAAAGAGCCACATGTCAAAACAGATTAATAGAAATAGCTATGGATTTCTTCAAAGTTAATGAAGACCAATTTGACTTGGAGAAACCTCCTGACAATGTTGGCTACAGACATGAAAGAACGAGGAAAATCTACAAGAGATTGTTTGTATTCAGACATTTATACTGGCCTATCCCTGGGGTTCAAATGGGATATTTCCTTCAGCTGTAGCCACTAAGAGCACCCACCACCTGTGCACATTCACTATGTTCCCTTTTAAAAGGGCCGTTCCCAGCCCTCGCCCTCGCCCTCGCCATCTCCCTCCTCTCTCTTTACTTTTCTGCCTGTCTCTCTGTCTCTTTGTCTTTCTCTGTGTGTCTCTGTCTCTCTCTTCTCTTCTGTTGCTCTTATCCCCAGAAGCCAGTCTCACTTCTCCCCTCCACCCTTTTCTCATTTACTTTCCCCCAGTAAAACACCTCTTAACCAAAGCACTGTCTCGTGGCTTCTTTCTCTTGTGCACTGCTTTTAAAAAATTACAATATTGGTTCCTTGACTGGGAAAGGCTCTCCTGGCATTTCTACCATCCTGCAGTGAGTTTGGGTTACACTAGCACCCTGGAGCTTGGTCCACATATAACAACCTTATTTTCCAAATCGACGGGTCCCATTAAAATTGAAATTAGCTTGGATATAATTTCAATGTTGTCTTAAATTTTGAGGATCTTCTATTGATGATTATTAATAGCATGACTCTACCCTAACAACAAATAAAAAAGTGGACTTACCCCCACAATAGATTAAAAACTATTCTTAAATGAAAAATAAACCAATGAGTGATGTCAAGGGAGAGACTAAGTCTACAATTTGGAAAGACCAAGAATAATAACAGAGTACCTCACCATAAAAGAGCAGAAACCTATTCAAGAATGAATGACTTAAAGTACCTGAACTACAATTGGTGTATTATTTTAGGATATATGTTGCATAAAATCAATTACTTCTTTTTCTATTCTTTAAAGCTGAAATTGATTCAGAAAGTTTAAACTTAAGAGAAAGAAACTGATTTCTAGACTTTATCTCTTGCAGGTCTATCTCAAACTAATTGAGATATTGTTTTTAATTTATATATTGCAATGGTTTGTTGTAGGCAGAGGTTCTGTTCTACCTGGTCCCACAGCCATTTAGCCCCAAATAAACACACAGAGACTTAATTATAAACTGGCAGATGGCTCAGACTTCTTATTCACTAGTTCTCTCTTAATTATTAACCCATTTTTATTAATCTAAATATTTCCACAGGGTCTTATTTTATCAGAGAATGCTCAAGCATGTTGATCTTTCAGCAGCTACATGGCATCTCCCTCTCCATTTCCTCTCCCTGGAATTCTCCTTTTCTGGTAGCCCCTCCTATACTTCCAACCTGGCTACTGGACAATCAGTGTTTTATTCATCAACCAATAAGAGAAACATATATACAGAAGTACATCCCTCTTCCATTGGTGTTGGAGGTTTCAAATATTAATTATAACTCAGATTAAGAGAGAATCTGTTACAGAATTTAGGGGAAAAACCTAATCATATATTTTTATTAAATACTCAACAATATGTGAACTGCTTATTCTAGAAAAACTTAAAATGTAAAATTAAATTACCTGTTTCAGGATTTTGGTCTGCACAGACATACTTTTGTCATGGTCCATGTCAAATATACATGTGTGACAATGCACAGTTGGGTTTTGCACTGAAATAGTTGCTAAGAATAAAATAATGTGATATAAATTATGTATTTTAATATCTAAGTATATTGCTAAGACTGTGTTTTTCTATTCTTAATGTCCTTAAAGTAGGATTTTGAAAAGCGGCCTCAGAAGGAATCTTGAAGACAATTTAATGAGTAGAAATTGTGGCTATTTGGGGGTGAGGCAAAGCAGGAAAGTTTTTTGTGTCTGGGGTCTTTATGTGTAGCCTTTAATTAGAATCCCTTGTTAGGAAAATGGAATCAAAGCATATGCAGCCACCATTTTTGAAATAGAATGTATTCCCTGTGAGTTTTTATGGGGGAAAACAGATGAAAAATGCATGCTTTGATAAGTTCTTTATATTTTCACCTGACTCTCCTAAATTATTTTTCTAGGCCCAGCAGACTCTTGCATCTGTATTAGCATACTAGAGGAAGTGTGTCTCAGAAAGGTAGGGCACAGGGATTGAAGTGACAAATGTTGATAGGTGAGTGAGCTTGTCTGGGATGTGTTAGTTTGTATATTAATGCTTGTTTTAAAAAGGCTACTTGCTGCCTAATGAGGAAGACCTCCCTTAAATTTTTAATTTGGTCCTTTATGAATTTTAATCTATATTGTTACAGTAAAAAAAAAGCATCATTCACATCAAGCTAATGCTACCTTTAGAGACTTAGAGCTTCTTTTATTTTTTTTTTCTTTTTTGTAATCACTTGAGCATTTCTTCAGCTTTTCTGTTTTTTTCAAACAATATGTTTCCTTAGAGATGTGTGATTTGTCTTTTGTATAGCTTGGTGTTACAATAGACTGTGCTAAGTACTGTATATATTTATTAATATATATTAAAACTGCAATTGTATGCCGTCTTCCGTTTTGACTCTGCTCATTAAGATGCTACATGTAGATCCTTAATACATGAAAAAATGAGCCAATGTTGCCTTTGATTTCTGTCCATGTGAAATGTGATCTTGAGTGCTTAAGTTTTCCTGAAGCTGCTTTCAGAAAATAAAAATCAGAGACTTAGCGGCACTCATATTATAGGACCTAGAAATTTCTTTTTACAGCATTAGGGAGGGAAAGTGATGAACCAGGCTGCCTCCATCTTAAATTTCAAAGCCATCTTGCAGTAAAGACAAACTAGATTCATTCCTATTTCTAATTAAATCTGTTTATCAAGGATTGGTCTATGTCCCAATTATAACCTTAGTTACAAATGATTCTGTACTGTCTGCTCCAGGAAATGGCAACCATGCCTTTGTTTCAAAGAGTTATTATGACCATCTTGTTATGACTAGTTTGTTATTACTACCTTGTTTTGACCACCATTCAACTGAGTCTTTATTTCAGGTTGTTATGACCTTACTTGTTATGATTATGTTCTGTTTCTGTAACCCCACATATTTGCCTGACAAATCCCCCATTTGGAAACTCCCTTCTTCTGGACTATAAATGCCCTTATCTTCCCTATAATGCTGGTCTTTTAACTCTTACTTTTTAGAGGAGAAAACCTAGGGACACTAATTAAAAATAATTATTGCTTTACAAAATGGATGGTGGAGTGGGCAGTGTTGCTGCATGCCTTTAAACACAGCACTCAGGAGAGACAGAGAGAGGCAGGTGAATCTCTGTGAGTTAAAGGCCAGCCTGGCCTACAGTGCCAGTTCCAGGATAGGCTCCATAGCTTACAGAGAATTCCTGTCTCAAAAAAAAAGTGGGTGGAGAGAGCTGTCCAGATGCTCTACCTCACAAGGTAGACACCAGCATGATGAAGAAATATATGATAAGGTGATGGGAATAAAAGGAAAATGGAGCAATATGTGAACTATGGAAAGCCTTAGAATAGGAGTTGTGATGATGGTGATAGGTGTGAGAGAGGGTTAAGATCAACAGTAGAACATGTTGCCCAGTAGGTTTTGACAGGGTGGTATCCAGCAGTCTAGAGCTTTCACAGATGCAGACTCAACCCCCAAACATGATGTCCAGTTGTGTGATTGTGTTGGCTATGGAAATTGATGGAGTCCTAAGATGAGGAGCAGTTCACTGTTTGGATTAGACATCCTGGAAGGACCACTGTGGTCAATGATGCCACCAGAGGCCAAGGTGGTATCTTTGATCCATTCTGCTGCCCCAGGCCATGTGAATATACAAAGTCTGTTCTGCTTTCTGAATATTGGTGTTATTGTCAGACTTTGTTGCCCTATGGGGTCATCTTGATATAAGTGGCCTTTGTAGGCATCTGAGGTCATGTTGAGTGCCATGGTCCATACAGCCACAAAGTGCCATGTGTGGTTTGGTGGTACTGATATGACTGGGGTCAGATTGATGTCAGTGGCCTGTATTACCATTTAAGGCAATATGGATGTCCATGTTCTATGCCAACTTGGTACCCATGAATTGCACTGCTGCTAAGGACCAGGCTGGTATGCATGACCAGTGCAGGCACCTGGAATCATGCTGATGTCTCAGACCCATGCTACTGCTGAGGGCTTGCTCTGGGTCTGTGATAATGATGCAGGTGGGGCCTGTGTTGATTTGTGTGGTTCATGTTACCACCTAGGGCCATGCTGATGTCCTTGTCCATGCTGCCACTGAGGACCAAGTCTGGGTCCATGGTCCTGATCTGGTTGGAGGCCATTGTTGACATCTTTGGGCCATGATACCACCTAGAGTCATTCATATGTTCATGGTTTATGTTGCAGCTGATGACATGTTGATGTGTATGGGCCATGCTGTCCCAAGGGGCCATACTGATCTGAGGGCCTGTGCTGCAACCTGAGAAAATGATGAAGTGCAGGCCTGTGCTGTCACTTAGGGCCATGTCTGAGTTCATGGTCCATGGGCTCTCTGTTGATGTTTTTGACCCATTTTGCCACCAGAGATCATGTAAAGGTCTGCAGTCTATGCTGCAGCCTGAAGACGTGGTGATATCATTGGGCCTTTCTGCTGCTGGAGGCCATATTGTTGTGAGTGGCTTGAGATTTCATCTGAGTCAATGTTCATGTCTGTGGTCTGTGCTGCATCTGAGAGCCTTGTTTATTTCTATAGTCCTACTTCAGACAGGGTGTATGTTGTTGTGAGAACCATGTGAAAGCCCATGGTCCATGCTGCTAGTAACTGTAAAGGACAAGGAAGCTACATTTGCAGTGATGCAGAATTGAGAAATATGGACATAGAAGGCTTCTGTGACAACCCGTGCCCCCCAACACTCCCTGAAGTAGCTGGGAAGTCACTAAAGAAAGAGAGCTCATAAAAAGTGTGATAAGGATACTGAAGTGTAGCTGTCTTCAGTTGATGGCTTCTGGCAGGGTTGTAGAAGGGGAAGGATTTGGTCCTATTTAGGGGAAGGATGCTGAGAGTTTGGCCATTCTCCAATAAGTATATAGACAACACAAATTGGACTGTTTTCTTTTGTTTTGGGGGGGTCATAAAGGTGGGGTCAGATATGGAAGGAATGGGAAATGAGTGTTATTAGGGTACATGATGTGAAATTTCCAAAGAATCAATGAAGATATTTTTTAAACTTGCTTAATTAATTTCTCATTTTAATTAAGTTGACCATGGATTGGTGGTCTTTCTCCTTACATTTGTGGTATTAACAAGTAAAGAAGGGAAAGAGCAAGGGAGGAAGTGAGGAAATGAGGGTGGTAGGGAGGAAATGAGGGAGGGAAGGAGGGATGGATATGGTAGAAAGCACATATGAACAAGCAAGGAAATGGAGCTCTACAGGCCAGCATAGGCAAGCATGGTCCAAGTACCTTTGCTTGTCCATGTGATTTTGTTCTCTACTACATGCTCTGGATCTAATGTAATCTATTACCTGTTGCTCCAGCATTATGCCTGTCTGCATGTTGCCAAAACTCACTCTCTAAAGCTATAAGCAATACCCCCAAATAAATATTTCCTTTTATATGTTGCTTTGGTCATGGAGTCTCTTCTCTGGAATAGAAAGGCAGACACCTATTAAAAATATTGGATGATGTTTGGCCTTTGGAGATGCTTCAAACTTCTATGAAAAGGTTTCTTTAATGAAAATCAGGACATGACCACTCCAAGGTGTGGCTGAGTGTTAGGTTTTTATTGTAGATATGAAGGAGAATTCATTCATAGGACTATGGAAGAGTACATAGCAGAGAAAGCAGTGTATTGAATATAGCCAGGAGAATAGACTGCGCAATCAGAGGAAGGAGAAAAGGAGAGAGATAGGAGGGAGAAAAATGAAGAAGAAGGAGGAGGAGGAAGAAGAAAGAAGGAAGGAACAAAAGAAAGAAAGAAGAAAGAAAGAAAGAAAGAAAGAAAGAAAGAAAGAAATTAAGAAGAAAAATCAAGAGGACAAAGAGAATGTATGACCTCTCAGGTATTTAGGTATTTATAGGAGTCAGAAGCAGGGTGATGGGAATTGGAGCTCAGAGAATGGAGAAGTAGGTGTGTGAGGACTTGTTAAGACAAGCCAGAACTCTGTAAAAAGTACTTGAGATGTTGAGAGAGCCTGGTAGCCAGTATCTGTTTTGCTATGTTAATAGGGACCTCAGTAAGCAATTTGTCCTAAGTTTCCTTGAGAGCTGACATTTTCATTACATGTTTGGTGCAATATTAACCCCTTCACATCTGACAGACTTTTAAAAGTCTTGTAAACCATTCTCTATTCTGATTTATTATCTTAAACCAAATATTTTAAAGTTTAATTTATTTATAACTGGCTTCTATATAGTTCCTCAGTGTCATAAGACTCTCAATATAGACACCTCCTAAAGTGTATAAGCCTTCTAATGATTGACAAGTTTTAAATATTTGTAAACCTGAACATGACTGCTTGATTTTAAAAATAATTTTAATCTTGTTGGTTGTGCTTTTGGAAAGCCTTACAGCTAACTTTATTTGATAGCTGTGTATTATAATGCCTTACAACTAAAGTGTTTGTTAACCTCCTACAGGAATGCAGCTCCCACAAATGAATCTGAATGGTTTAAATGTTCTAACCCACCCACAGGACAAGCAAAACTGACATCAGTCATACCTGACTTAAGAATCACTTCTATATCAGTTACTTAAATTTGTACTAAAGTGTTTACTGGCACTAACTCCTTGACAAACATGGGATCTAATCAGAACAAGCAGGATAAATCACTTCCTGGCATGGGGAACAATGGAGAACAAAAAAATAGTTCAATCAGAAGTTTCTTAGGGGAAAATTGCTGAAAGACAAAAGGAAGAGGGTGTTTTCAAAACTGAAATAAGGTCATTCTATGTGTGCTAGCAGTTGTCTCTAATCCCAGAACCTAGAAAGCTGAGACTGAAAGATCATAAGTCTGAGGCCAGTTTATGTTTTATGATGAAACCCTGTTTCTAATTAATGAGATGCAGTACCTTGCACCAACCGTTTTAAAAGCAACTAAAAGCCCCTTGAAAAATGTTTCTTATCCAGAGGTAACTGAGACTAATTGAGGTATTCTAACCTTGCTCCCTCCTTGCATTTTATTATATTTGTTTCAGGCACAGACCATCTTACACCTCAAGATTGTGATGCAAATACAGACCATTGGGAACTGTAACAATGTCTTCGGAGACACCAATGTCTCATAATCAGACTATCAAACTACTCAAACAATAATTGAAAATAAATGAAATTTTCCCCAGAAATCAAATGCTGAGAGAATTAAAGGACATCAGAGAGAGATGAAACTTGTCTCCCATAAAGGTATTTCAAGCACGCTACCATGCATGAGGAAATTGAAGCCCAGATAATGTTGCATGGTGAGCAAGACTATACAATGACCATACTATTTAGATGTGCATATTTTTATTTAGAGAATACTTTACTAGTTTTTGTAATCAAACCCACATAGATAAGACCTTACATATTTAATACAGTGTGTTACCCCTGTACAAATGGAAAAAAAATAAGTTCAACATTTCTAAACCAATATGCCTGTTAATTTCTGTACTATGCCAACTTGACATGGTAAACTGGGTAGATGTGCATATTTTTATGCCCTATTTAAATTTTGGATTTCTTTGTCCCTGACGTGGCTAATTGAATATATCTCCTTCTTATGTTTTCTACAAAAGAAAAAAAAAGGAAGGAAAAAACAAACAAAGAAAAGAATAATGGAAAGAAAGACCACAAATTCTCCAGAGATACCCAGTCATAACCAGTGTCCTGAACTCCAGGAGTTTTAGCCAGGTTTTCATAATATATGTAGATAAAATTTCCTCTCATACAGGTAAAAAAAATATGACATAGAAAACGAGAAAGTGTCCTTATGAGATAAAAGACAGCATTGCTGAGTTGTATTTGTACCATAGTATTTTGTGAAATATGGAACTTGTAAATAATAAAATGAGTGTTCATTTGAAGAAATTTTTAAGCAAATTTTAAGGTGTGAATTAACACCTAATATATTATATATAAAGAAATATATTAAGAGCTAGTGTATCTGATAATAAATAACTTAGGGGTGAAATTTCAACATAAATCAAAAAAGAACAACAAATAGAATATTTTTCAATGTATTTGGTTTGAACCAATGAAAGAAAAGCTCAATAGAGAAAACAAATGGGTATAGCCAAATAGACAATGTCAACAAGGAGCTTCATAATGCATTTCCATCCCAACAGAAGACAAGGGTAGAATCAACTCACGGTATTCAGTGAGAACTTGATCTGTCTGCTTCCAGACAGAGAACCTTGTGTGTGGGAATAGAGTATGTGGACATTCTTTTCTCTGAATTCTATCACTGTCCTGTAACTTATCCAAATGTGACTTAATGGACCCTGGGGGGATGGTGTAGCAATATTTAGTAAGTTGGCACTACCTTCAACAAGAATATATAGTAAGCCTTAGCAGAGTCTGCTTGATTCCACTAACAATAACAATATTTAAAATAAACATTGGATCCAAATCTAAAAGCTCTCTTAATGCAATACAAACATAAAATGTTTTGCATATTTGTGATTTGAAAAACTAGCAGACAGAGGTCCTTGTGCAGGAAGTAGTTTGTTGCATGAATTTGCTGCTTATTCCTGTAAACACAGATCAGGAGGTATCACAGAAGTGAGGTTTTATTTATTGTTGTCTATACTTTGTAACATAATTTTATTGACTATTCAAAAATCATTGGTTATGATTCTAAAAATGTCTGAAATGTAAGGTGTAGAGGAAAATATAATGGGAATGAGATATGTAAAGTGTTAGAGACACAGAAGAAAAGGGATCTGCCTCTCGTTTCTTGATTTTTCAGGACTTCTAACACAAAAGAGAAAAGAAATTATAGAATATTAACAAAGTAAATATTACATGATCTTCAGTAAAAAATTTAATGAATTATAAATTTTGTTTTTATGCAGTTTGCTATATTTCTGTTATAAGTCAATGAAAATAAAAATGTAAAAGTGAGATCATTCAATTTTCTCATATATTCTTTAATTTCTTTCTTAGAGACTTAAAGTTTTAAAAGAGAAAGATTGCTCTTGGATAGGTAGGTGCAACATAGTAAAAATGGCAATCTTACCAAAAGCAATCAACTGATTCAGTGCAGTCCACATCAAAATTCCAGCACAATTCTTCACAGACCTTAAAAGAACAAAAGATAGCCAAAACAACCCTGTCCAATAAAGGAACTTCCAGAGACATGAACATCCCTGACTTCAAGCTCTATTATAGAGCTATAGCCTTGAAAACACAAAAATTGGCACAAATATAGGGAAGTAGACCAATGGAATTGAATTGAAAACACTGATATAGATTCACACAACTATAAACACCTGAATGTGACAAAGAACCTAAAATTATAAAATGGAGAAAAGAAAGCATCATCAACAAATGGTACTGGCATAACTGGATGCTGACATGTGGGATATTGAAGATATATAAATAGCTATCATTATGCACAAATCGGAAGTCCAAATGGATCAAAAACATCTCAACATAAATTCAGCCACAGTGAACCACATAGAAGAGAAAGTGGGAAGTACCATTGAATGGATTGGCAGAAGAGACTACTACCTGAACATGACACCAGAAGCACAGTTACTGAGATCGACAATTAATAAATGGTACCTCCAGAAACTGAGAAGCTTCTATATAGCAAAGGATGAAGTCAACAAGAAAAACAACAGCCCACATAATAGGAAAAGATCTTCACTAACCCCACATGTGACAGAGGGCTGATCTCTAAAACATAAAAAGATCTCAGGAAGCTAGTCACCAAAACTCCAAATAATCCAATTTAAAAATGATATACAGAACTAAATAGAGAATTCTCAATAGAGGAATCTAAAATGGGTGAAAGGCACATAAGAAATAGCTCATCATCCTTAGCCATTAGGGAAATGCGAATCAACACAACTCTGAGATACCATCTTACTCCTGTCAGAATGGCTCAAATAAAAAACACCAATGACAGTTTATGATGGAGAGGATGTGGAGAAAGAGCAGCATACTTCCATCGCTGGTGGGGATGCAAATTTGTACAGCCATTTTGGAAATCAGTATGGCAGTTAGTCAGGAAAATGGAATTTATTCTACTCAAGACCCAGCAATTACACTCTAAGGCATATACCCAAAAGACGCACATTCATAACACAAAGGCATCTGTTAAACTATGTTCATAGCAACATTATTTTTAATAGCCAGAACCTGGAAGCAATATGCATGTTCCTCAACCGAAGAATGAATTTTTCAAAAATGTGTTACATTTACATAATGGAGTACTACTCAGTGGGAAAAAATAAAGAAATCAGGACATTTGCAGGCAAATGGATGGAACTAGAAGAAACCATCATGAGTGAGGTAACCCAGTACAGAAAGACAATCATGATATGTACTCATAAATGGATATTAGATATTGAGGAAAGAATCACAAGCCTACAATCAAAAACCCCAGAGAAGCTAGGAAACAAGGAGGACCCTAAGAGAAACATACACATGGATCCCCCTGAGAAGAGGAAAGTGACAAGATCTCATGAATAAATTAGGAACATGGGGAGAGGGGACAGGGAGTATGAGAAAGGGGAAGGGAGAAGGGGAAGGGGAGGAGAACATGAGAGATCAGGTAGGTAGAGTTGTGTGAAGAACAGAGAAAGAGAGCAAGGAAAAAGGAACTTAATAGATTCTAGGCCCTGCTCCAATGATATGACAGACTTTGAAATCCCCCATTGAAGGCCTCACTGTCCCTGGGGAGCAGAAAAGGATTAGGATGAGGGTGGGGGTTCAGGGGAGGAGGGGAGGGAGAAGGAACTGAAATTGACATATAAAATAAGCTTGTTTCTAATAAAAAATATATAGAGGGAGCCATTATGGGTTTAATGAGAGACCTGGCATTCGGGAACTCTCCAGGGAGCCACAAGGTGACCCTAACTAAGAATCTAAGCAATAGTAGAGAGGCTACCTTAAATGCCTTTCCCCTATAATGAGATGACTACCTTAAATGACATCATAGTCTTCACCTAATAGCTGATGGAAGCAGAAACAGAGGTTCACAGCAGAGAACTGAGCCAAATTCCTGTAATCTAGTTATAGAGGGAAGAGTATTTAGCAAAGGGGTCAAGAACGTTTTGGGGAAACCCACAGAAGCAAATGAACTGAGCAAGTGAGAGCTCAGGTACCAGAATCTGACAGCTGAGGATACAACTAACCTAGGCTTCCTGAATGTGGTATCTAGTGTTACCAAAACTACTACTAATGTAATGTGTATTGATTAAGATTATTAAGACATGCAACTTTATAAGAGATCAAATTATTTCTTTAAATTTATTTACTTAATTTAGAAACAATCTTATTCTACATATCAATCCAAGTTCCCTCTCGCTGCCATCCTCCCATCCCTCCCACCAGCCACTTCATGCCAACCCCCATCCAGTTCCCAGGGAGGGTGAGTCCTTCCATGTGGATCATCAAAGTCTGTCACATCATTTGATGGAGCACCTAGGCCCTCCTCAGTGTATCTGGGCTGAAAGAATATCCCTCCATGGGAAATGTGCTCCCAAAGTCCATTTGGGCACTACCCAATTTTGTTTAAAGACATCTATAGAACATTGCATCCAAACACAAAAGAATACACCTTCTCACTCCACACAGAACCATCTCAAAAATCAACCACACACTTGGCAACAAAGCAAAGCTCAACAGATTAAAAAAATGGAATAACCCTCTATATCTTATCAGAACATCATGGCTTAAAGTTAGAATTCAACAACAACACAAATTACAGAAACACTACAAACTCAGGGAAACTGAACAATGTGCAATTACATCACTCCTGGGTCAAGGAAGAACTATAAAAAGAAATTAAAGAGTTCCTAGAATTCAATGCGAATGAAGACACAACATATCCAAACTTATGGGATACTTTGAAAACAATGCTAAGAGGACAGTTCATAACACTAAGTGCACACATGAAGAAACTGAAGAATAGTCATACATCTCAACTTAAAGCTCTAGGGAAAAAAAAGCAAACCCCAGAGGAGTAGATGCCAGGAAATGATCAAATTGAGAGGTGAAATCAATAAAGTAGAAACAAAGAAAACAATAAATAGAATCAATGAAAGAAAGAGTTGATTCCTTGAGAAAATCAACAAGATAGATGAATCTTCATCCAAACTAACCAAAAGGCAGAGAGAGAACATGAGAATTAACAAAATCAGAAATGAAAAAGGAAACAATAACAAGCACTGAGGAAATCCAAATAATCATCAGGTCATACTTTGAAGACCTGTACTCCATAAAATTAGAAAATTTAAAGGAAATGGACAATTTTCTGGATAAATACCATTTACCAAAACTAAATCAAGAACAGATAAGCAATTTAAATCGACCTATAATTCCTAATGAAATAGGAGCTGTCATCAAAATATTCCAACCAAAAGAAGCCTAGGGCCAGATGGTTTCAGTGCAGAATTCTACCAGAAATTCAAAGAAGAGCTATTACAAGTACTCCTCAAAGTGTTCCACACAATAGAAGCAGAAGGGTCATTGCCAAAAACTTTTTATGAGACTACAATTACCTTGGTACCCAAATCACACAAAGACACAACAAAGGTCAAATCCTTTAATGTGTTCAGAACTATATTTATATTCATGCCAATTGCTAACATTAATTACAGAAATAAGTTTTATTTAGCTCCTATATGTATATTAAAAAATCAAGCCTGAATCAAGAAACTAAATCAGGTATATTTAATAGACAGATGGTTCTCAAATACTTCAGAGATCATCTAAATATGGCATTTAAAAATCTCTCCATCACTATTCAACATAGTACTTGTGAGTTCTAGCTAGAGTAATAAGACGACAAAAGGAGATCAAGGGGATACAAAGTAGAAACGAAGAAGTCAAACTATCACTGTTTGCAGATGATATGATAGTATACATAAGTGACCCCCAAAACTCTACCTGTGAACATCTACAGCTGATAAAAGCCTTCAATAATGTGACAGGATACAAGATTGTCTCAAAAAAATCAGTATCCCTCCTATATACAAATGATAAAAGGGCTGAGAGGGAAGTCACAGAAACATCACCCTTTACAATAACCAAAAACAACATAAAAGATCTTGGGGTAGCTCTAACCAAACTAGTGAAAGACCTGCATGATAAGAACTTTAAGTCAGTAAAGAAAGAACTTGAAAAAGATATTAGAAAATGGAAAGATTTTAAACTTCCTTTGGTTGTCTTCTAAGTACTGAGTTAAAAGTACTTCTCACTGTCCTAAAAACATCTGTCTAATATATGTATGTATATATATATGCCCATTATTTGAGGTAGAAAAAAGGTATTAATAGTTTTAACAAAAACTATTTTTAGGTTCCCAAGCTTTCACTATGATTCAAAGGTGTGAGTATACTGTTCTTTCTAGAATTAAAATTGTACAAAAAGTTTCAGGACATATTACAAATATTAGTAATGCTAAAATACCTAAAACTTATCTTTTCTAAATAACATAAAAATTCTTGTAAGCTTCAGGAAATTGCCTTAGATCCATCTACTACAGGTCAAATGAAAACATATAAGAAATGTCCATCAACAGTCTGTTTATTTTCATGCCTATTCCTGAGGATGGGAACTCTACCCTTTCTCCTAGTTTTGGGACTCCCCTGTCCTAACAACACCTGGGACCTAAAAGTGTAAAATGTACACTTAAGAAAAAAATTCCCCCTAAAATCCTTAACTTTACCTTCTAACCCAAATATATGCATGTGTACAACTGCTGCTGGCAGCTGGGATGTCCCTAGCCACAAATGGTCCTGCAAAGCCTGGACAGTATGTGAAACATCCCACCAGCAATGGAGGAGAGTTCCTCTTTCTCCACAACCTCTGCAGCATAGATTGTCATTGGTGTTATTGACTTTAGCCATTCTGACAGGAGTAAGATAATATCTCAGAGTGGTTTTGAGTTGCATTTCCCTGATGGTTAAGGATGTTGAGCACTTTCTCAAGCCAAGAGCTCTCCCTTGTTCAGGTCAGCTGTTTCTGTGGCTTTCATCAGCCTGGTCTTGTCCACTTTGCTCATCACTCTTCCTTCTCTGAAACTGGATTCCAGTTCAGTTCAGTGTTAGATGTTGGTGTCTGCTTCTACTTCCATCACCTGCTGGATGAAGGTTCTAGGGTGGCATATAAATTAGTCATCAATCTCATTATCAGGGGCAGGCATTTACACAATGGAGCACTACTCAGCAGAAAAAAAAATGTAATCTTGAAATTTGCAGACAGATGGATGGAATGAGAAGAAATCATTCTGAATGAGGTAACCCAGTCACAAAAAGATAAACATGGTATGCACTCACTGATATATGGATTTTACAGATAGAGCAAAGGATTACCATCCTACAATCCACACCACTAGAGAAGTTAGGCAACAAGGAGGACTCTAAGAGAGACATGCATGGTCCCCCAGAGAAGGGGAAATGGACAGGAGAATCAATAGTCTTTTGGATGTTTATGACATAAAAACTGAGATCCACTGACTTGATCCAATCTTTTGATAAGGCTTTCTCATCCCAGTTTCATTTACTTTCTGAGTTTTCATTTTGAATTTTATTTTAGTCTTGCTTTTCTTCAAAGATTCTCTTTATTAAATTCTATTTTCATATTTTGAATTGTTTTCATTAGATTCTGTTTTCATGGTCTTCGTTAAGGCATTTATTCATATCTGTTTGGTTGGAGACTCCAGCTTACCTCTGCATGGTCTGGGAAGCCACATTGCCACATTTCTCTCTCTCTCTCTCTCTCTCTCTCTCTCTCTCTCTCTCTCTCTCTCTCTCTCTCTCTCTCTCTCTCTCTCTCTCTCTCTCTCTCTCTCTCTCTCTCTCTCTCTCTCTCTCTCTCTCTCTGTGTGTGTGTGTGTGTGTGTATGTCTACAAATCCTGGCTGTTAAGAGAGACCCCAGACAAAATAATGGTGTCAAAAGCTCAGTTCCACATTTTTGGCAGCTTTTGGAGATTCCTTTCCTTAAATTTTCATCTGCAGAAGTAGCCACATAAGCACGCAGGTTTCGACCACACTTGGACACAAACCCAGCTTGTGGTGGACATGTCATCATCACTTACTAACAATCTATAAAATCTCCCTGATTTAGCCAGGAGCGGTAAATGGCCTTTTTCTATGACCCTTTTCTCTGAGAATAATGATCATACCTGGTAGTTGCTTTGCTCTCAATAAACCTGCTGTTATACAATTTTCCTTTTTGGGCTTGATCTTGATGTGCCACCTATGAAGAAACTTATTATCTAGAGCAAAACAAATTTTATCCTGCTGCATAAACTTGCCCTGCTTTCTGGTGGATCTAGTCCCCTGCCTTCATGGAGACTTGTTTTTCTCTCCCGTCTTTCTCCCCACCAGACACAATTAAATTTTGGCTGCTGCCAAAAATTTACCAAAATTTACCAAAAATTTACCTTGTATCTCTTCTGGGTCCAGGACACCTGAGACATCCTGACAAGGGTGGTGGCCATGCCAGGTAAAGCCTGTTCTGGGACAGCGATGGTCGCTGTCTTTTGGATCCTTTTGGGCCTAGAGATGGCCTTCCCTAGTCTACCCTACCTCAATCCCAGGTTATGTAGTGGAATGGCTTACCCCAGTCTTTTGTCTATGGCATAAGCTTGGAAACGTCTGGGATTATCAGGTCTAAGCTCGATAACTCAATGTTTACTCTCCTCTGGGGTCCCTGCTGTGAAATGTATCCAAATTGGGACTTTCTCAGACTGCTTACCCAAAATTCCTGATTTTCCTTTGTTCTGTGACCTGGCCACAATACACTCTAGATAACTAGTTTAAATAGCCACAAGGGGGCACTCTTTACTTTAACATCGTCAGTGATCTTGAAAATTTCTGGAGCTTGGGCAAGCCTTATTGCCCCGACCCAGGTTCCTCTCTTCCTTTCCATCTTCCTGCTTCCCCTCTTTCTTCCCTATAGCCCTACTGGCCAACTCCATTGCCTATATACAAATCTTCCCCATACTCCTTCACTCTCCTTGCCTTTTTCCTATAGGAAACCTGGCAGTTAGTTCTGCTATAACACCGCTTTGATAGCAAAAATTAAATTCAGTGACTTACAAATAATTCCTCACCTAAAATTCCAACACTAGAGGAGATAGGAAAGTTTTATCTGTCTTGTATATATGGATGTACCCGTGCCTGTAATTTTTTTCTGATAAGAAGCCACACAAAATTGCATCACACTCAGGTAAATGGACAGACGCATGCGGTCACTGCATGTTTGTTTCTGACTGGTCTTGAATGTATAAATTTCCTGTGTCCCATGTATCTTGGTAATAGTTCAAGTGTTACTGTTACAACTAGATGTGTGCGCCCAGAAATTACCTCTGGGCTTTCTGGCCACTGAATCTGAAGTAATAACAGAGATTCATATGTTATTTGAGTATAAATAATATTAAAGTTGCTTTTTGCTGTTGTACTTCATTAAAAATCTGGCTCTGGAACTGAGTTATGGCTCAGCGTTTTTCAGACTCAGGCATGCTTTTAAATTTTCTTTGTATATGGTCAAAAACTGGCAGGGAAAAAAAACAAAAAAGCTAAGGAAAATAGTTATTGTTAAAATTATGTTAATAATTATAAGATTATTGGTAAATGTTAACTTAAAAGTCATAACTCAGAGTTGCAACCATTCTGAGAAATAACATGTCGTTTCCACCATCCTAGCTAAGGACAGTTATGTGGGCATTTACCACTTTTACTAGATTGGAGAAGGTAGTTATTATGGCTTGACTGCCATCTTAACTGAGTGCAACCATCAACCATGAATATGAGACACCCAAATAAACACCACATCGCAAAGAGTAGTTTTAAATTGTGATAAAATTTTTGTATAATTCTTTCCCTGTTTTAAATACCAGATTAAGAAAAGAGGGAGTATACGCAATGCTTATTTAATGAGGTATTAAAGCTCTACCTCTATGCATTCATATACAAGAGCATATCTTGTTGGCATCCAAACTTCTTAATGTAAGAGTAATTCACTTGGTATAGATTATAGAAACATTGAATTGCTTACACTGTTAAACATTGGTTTTCCAGTCTATAAATTATTGTTATGTTCTGTGTCTTCATTTTTGAAATAAAAAAGGGAAATTTGGTGGGATATTACCAGAACACACAGTTGAGAGATCTTAAAAATCTTTTAAAGGAAAGTTTAGAGCATCAAAGAAAGTTTAAATAAACTGCATATTATTAAGAAAAAGTTTTTAAAATGTTTAAATTTGTAAGGTTATGAGACATTTAAAATTTATTAGTTATTTTATTACAATGCTTTTGTTAATATATGATCTTTATTAATAGTTAAGTAAAAAGCAAAAGCTTAGGAATACAGCTAAACAAAGATATTCCTGTCTTATGATCCAATAAAATAATGACCTAAGTAGCCAAGCAAAAAGCCTTGGAACCACAGGCTAAAAGACCATATCTCCTTACTTCATGACTATTCAAACTAATAGAGACTGACTTAAAGATATATGTCTCACCTCCTTATTTTTGCTAGTATTTTAGGCCATTTCTATTTTGGTGAACTGAGTCATACATAGTACATAGTACTCTATGGAATGATCGGAGAACCCCAGTTTCTTCATAGACTTTATTTATACATCTTTTCTTAACACTAAAAAAATTTCAATTCAGAAATTGTCATTTTATTGTAAACTTAAAAATGATAGTCTTGTGATGTTCAGAACTATAAAAGCTAATGTCCCTCAAACTGTCAGAGATTTGATGAACATGCATTTAGATAATTAAACTTATATGACACAAAATGTGTCAAAATTTTTGACCACAAAAATGTCCAAGAATACAACAATGGACACACAAGAGATAACTCCACCTGGACTATGGAAATACTATCATCTGGGAAAGACTGCCCCAATGCCTTACCTCCTGTCAGCACTTGGTTCAAATTGTTGACAAACAGAATTGATTGCTTCACTTTGCCTAGATGAAGTAAGGTCAGTCCCTCCCTTCTTCCTCCACGTAAAAACCTCTCATCTTCTGAGCCTGGAAGCCAAGGCTGTTGTCCTGGTGCCTCTACACCCAATGCAATGGAGAACACTGAATTCTGGAATATCTGCCTTGTTAAAGGACTAAGGCCTTGTCTCTGTCATTTTGGCTTGTCCTCAAATCTCTGATCACATTGGTGGCTAGACTAATTGTGGTTTTGCCAGCTAGCAAAAAGTAGACAATCAGATCAGCTCCTCCCTGCTTCCAAGGTTACACCCACCTTGGTAGGTCATTAATTAAATCTACTTGATCTCTTGCTAAAATTACAGATAGGTTTGCCTTGTTCAGCAGCTTTATATTAAAACACAAATGGGTTGCAGATGTAACTTTCCTCTAAAGGAACATGATTTGCAATGTCTTTTCTCAGTAATAGCTTCTTGTCTCTATGAATAATTAGATGGAAAAAGGGGTTAAAGTCTAAGTTTGGAGGGTCTACAAAATATTTTAAGATATATAAATGTCTTAGGATGTGAAAGGTTAATTCTGAGGGTCTCAGAAAATGATTTAAGATATATAATGCAAGTTGTAAATATATAAGTAAGTTAAATAAAGTATGTCAAAATGGGAAATGTTTCAGATTTATATGCCCTTTCTATGCTATTGTTACATGCAGACTTCAAAAGTTTTGAGTTTTAGCATTAATACATGGAGTTTTGATAAACTGATAGAGCTCTGATCACTTGCTTTTCAGTCATGAGCTGAAGATACTAAATTTCTTTTGGTTTTCTTCGAAGTATGGACTTGAAGGTACATTTCACTGGGACAAAATATACACCAGGCTCTCTAGGCACAGAAAATGTTCATGATTTTTAACCCAAAGCCATAGCTTTTGCGATGACCCCAAGGTGTAAATCTTTTCCAGCTGTTTTACAGAGACCATCCACGGAACACCTGCAAACTGCAAGTTGCTCATCTCTAGAGTAGCTGAAGGCAAATATGAGTCAGCTCAGCCAATGTAATTACTCTCTTTCCCTTTACCTGAATGGGCCTGGTTCAGAAGAGGGCAGGCTTGCTCAGCCTCTAAGAGATATCTAACGTGAGCCACTACTTCCCTTGTGCCATGCTGGGCCAGTCTCCCCTCACAGGGGTGCCCTGGTTAACCCCCTTTGAAACCCTCCCTTCCTCAGCTCCACCACTTGCTCATTCTTCCCAGATCCAGGGGCTCCTGGACCCTCACTTTTCTTTTTGTTACCCAGGTTCACTGCTATCTGCAACACCACTAATCCATCTTCAACAGTAATCTGGGCTCCCTGGAAACAGTTCTTCTGCTACACATATTGCTGCCATAAGGACCAGTCTTCAGCAGATCAGGTAATGAGTGGGATCCATGGAGTCAGCCAATTCATCACTCAAATTGACTTTTCTATCTGAGGGAGGAAAATTTAACTCTCCAGAGCTGGTGAGGGGGGCAAAACTTAACACTAACACACGCGCTTAACACACACTAATACACTAATTTTGGTTCTGTTCTTATATACTGATGTTTCCTTTCTGTCTCTCTTGATGTCTTCCTTCTAACTCCATCCTTCTATAACTTTCTATATTTCACATATTCCAGATAAAGAAAAAATTTCCCCAAGAACCCACAAATATTCATACCTAAGAAAATTGTTATAGATTACCACAGTGTAAGCAAGCAAGGTATTTTTCTCAGGTAGTTCTTTTGTTGGCAGGCTGCCTTTTGTAATTACAAAGAAAGGATAAATCACTTTATTATTTATCTTAAAATGTAGTCTTGTAAGAAATCTTAAAAGAATCACAAATCTCAACTTTTATATATGCAAATCAACCACAGTTTCCTTTAAATCCTCAGGTACATAACCATTCATCAACAATTATTTTATATCAGGAAGCTGAGGCCAGATATGGCTATAAGGAATTAATCATCAACCTTGATCTCCAGTGCATCCAAGCAAGAAAGTACATCAGCATGCAATAGACAGTCTGTCATTGTTCTTGTTTTTTTTTACTTCAACAAGCCCCTTACTCAACTATGAGTCTTGCTAAGCTTTAGAGTCTTCTACAAGATTTTCTACTTCAAAGCCTTTGACAAAATAAATTAACCAAACACTCCTAACAATTCTACATGTTTAAATTCTTTCTAAGGGTGGTTGACTCATTAATCCTCTCCAGCAGCAATGGTTGGAAAAAATCAATCATTATTATTGTGCGTAGCAGTAATATTGTCCACTGAAAGGCCAGTGACCCCCTGAGAGTTTTCATACAGCCCATAGAGTATAAGAGATGTAGTGACCGTGAAGGCACCAATCAGAACTATGATCATTAACAGTATGAGGTCCTTGAGAGAGGTAGTCCTTGAGTCTCTCCCTCTCTAAGCCTCACTCAGTCACTTCTTTGCCAACTGCTCAGCATTGTTCCATGAGTTCCAATACTGCCTGTTTGTCTCCATACATGGCCCCTGATAGGAACAGGACCCTGTCTAAATTCTGTCATATATATCCTCTCCGTCTACCTCCCAATACCTTCTGGTAATGCGGATTCGGTAATTAATACTCATGGACAAACCAAGTTTGCAATGACTTTCTCCTCCTGTTTCAAAAGACTGCCAGAAGTACAATGCAGTCGTTCTCTCATTAATGGTGGGCATCTCACTAGGCCTCAATTCTAGTGGCATCTGACTTAGGCACAGGTGCCATAGCACACTCAGTTACTGCAAATAAAAAAAAAAACTCTGAACAACTCCAGAAAACCATCAAGGACTCAGAGTTCTGGATCTCTCTTTCAGGCCAGATCACCTCAGTGGTTCAGACAGCATTGCAGAATCACAAGGCACTGGACCTCTTTACAGTAGACAAAGAAGGGATCTTTATGATGCTGGCAAAGAAAGCTGCTACCACATTAATATGTCTGGCCTGGTGAAGACCTGGGTTGAGTCACCCCAGAAATTGAGGGATGACCTCAGACAGTGTAACCAACCCACTTCTCTATTACTCTGGTGGCAGTCCTCCCTTGTTGCCTTGTTCAACCGTATTCTGGGACCAGTCATTCACATATGTCTATTTTTTCAAGTCTGTTGCCTTCTCCACTTCCTCCAAGAATGGATTCACGAGGTCTCCATGGTGGCAGTTAACCAAATGCTCCTACACTCACCTCCCTTTTAACACCAGCCCACCAATGCCTTCCTCCCCTTTCCCACATCATTCCACACCAACAGGTGCCCATATTCCCAAGAAGTCTGGAATGTTCTTTTGGATCCTCTAGACAGCTTGTCCCTTCATGGATCAGGAAGTTACATTCCCAACTCTCCTTCTCTCTATGTCCTGCCCACTCTGAGAGTCTCCAAACCTTGGAAGGGCACCAAAGCCCAGTTCCTCATTTTTCTCAGCTGTTGCAGATTCCTTCCCTGAAGTTGCCAGCTACCGAAATCCCTGCCTAAATGCTCAGCTTTTGATGACACTTGAGCATACATCAGTTTGTAGTGGACTCATCACCCCTTGCATACAGTTGACATAACCTCTCCCTTAGCCCAGGTGCACAACTTCTCTGATCTCATTCTCTGAGACCAGTGAATCTGCCCAAGAGTTACTTTGCTATCAATATACCTGTTAATATATTTTTCCAATTTGTCTTTATCTATTTCACTATGTTTGTGGAGAAACTTATTTTGGATACTTGTTTGCGCTTACAAAATCTTTTAAGGTTGTCAACCAACTGAATGATACTTAGTTTTCAATCTAGAGATTAATTTGGGATCCCTATGTTTAGACTCCAAATGGTCCAGAAAGCCAAGCAGAAGGTTGAGTGGAAGTGATGGTCTCTGGAGTTCTTTAATTAGTGTCATGGGTCAGTCTCCTAGTGGTCTGGTGCTTAGCAGTTGATGTGGTAGCTGTAAGTCCAGTGTGTAAGTGAAATGACTCTGGGATGGCTGACAGGGCTAAGGTCAGGATTTGGTGTGAACTGGAACTGCTGTTCCATTTTGGAGTTTCATCTCAGAGTCTGGGATTAGGTTCCAAAAAGTCTGCATTGTGGGTAAGGTGGCTGTTAAGGATGGATGTACACAGAGAGGCAGAGACTCCAGTTTAAAATTTTACATACTGCTTTATACTAATTTATGCAAACAGTTTTGATCTTTGGTGAATTGTTTCTCTCTCTCTCTCTCTCTCTCTCTCTCTCTCTCTCTCTCTCACACACACACACACACACACACACACACACACACACACACACACACCCTTAATTCTCCACTGGGCAAAGCTATCTGTTTCTGCTATACATGGAACAAACTTAGCACTTAATAAGAGAAAAGATGCATTAAAAAAAACCCTTGACTTAACGGATGCTCCACAAGGTGTTCTATTTTATAGCTGCTCACTAGCTAAGTACTAAAACCTAGAACAAAAGAACAATCAACCTGCTTCCCAAATAAATGAAACTACATATTAGTTTAATGGTTCCACGAAGAGTAGTTAAGATTTAGTATCACATTATAGTTTTAACTTTTATTGACTGTCTCACAGTATCAACCACAGAGATATTTCTTCATAATATGCAAATAGTCTGCTTCCACTAAACTCTTTTTCAACATTGGGTGAGGATACTGTTATTATGAACAATGTATTAATAACACTTATATTTTCAAATTGTTTTAACTTCACTGTCACTCTTTTCTCCACCAAATGTGCCTCTTTTTCCTTTCATTTGAAAATCCCAGCAACCTTATACGTATTTGGGCAGTACTAACTGATTCAAATTCTTTTCCAAGCCATGGATATCTTTAAATTTTAACAAGCATAGTTATGTTGAGAAAGAGAATCTTTAATAGAAAATTGAGATTTTTTTTGCTCAGAAAATCAGACACAGCAATCTTATTTCAAAAGGCAGTAAACATTTTCCCAAAGCTATAAACAGATTAAGCTACACTTTCTCATAATTTTCACTCTTGCTACTATGTTTTATTGGATTTTTAATCAAATGCTCAAATGGAAAAATATTAGGACAAAATTTACATTGCCTTCTTTATTTGTTTGTTTTGCTTTATGTAAGAGGTTTCTTGTACATGTGTGTGGTCAGGAGTGATCACAACGCTTGCAATCTAATTTTGAAACACAGGTTTTACAATATTCATATCAATATTCAATTTTCATAACTTAATTCCTCTGTAAATTAAGTCAATAGTACATTCATGATAACATACCTAATAGATTCTAATCTAGCATAAATTCACCTTTGCAATATTTGCAGTATTAGGTCCATCTTAAAAGATAGCAATATGATAGATAAGTAATACATAGTTAACAAGAAATTGGATAATGAAATAAGTAAATAAATAAATAAATGTACTGGTAAGATTTTAAACTCAATAAACTTCCTGCACAAAAGAAAAGCAGAAAAAGTCTGAAAATATTTGGATATGGTAGCATAAATAAATCAACCTACATATAGCTATTAAAAGCCTGTTCATTATATAAGTACTGCTCTGTATAAATACAAACAAAGTCTATGAAATACATAAGAAATGCCTCTTAATGTCAAGTTGTTTAAAATATGAGCCAGTATATGTTATAAAATTGAAGGACTCAGACCATTCTTATTATGTCCCCACACTCTATCTTATGAAAACCCATGGGTTTCACTGCCCTGGAAAACTCATGATTGTAATGCTGCAATGATGTGCAGTTAAATGTCTTTAAAGTGTAAACTAAGATCAATTTTAGAAGAATGAAAGTTCACAGGGTTTTGGGGGGGGGTGCTTTTAACTACGTAGTATATTTGCATGAATAATATAACTAATTAATTGTTATTTTACATTAGCTATACTACTAGCTAATATCCTAGTGCCACTCACTTGCTTTAGAGATCCCCATCTATCAGAAGTGTGCCCACCTAGTCCTGCTTCCAGTCTCAAAAGTTATTTTGCTATCAGACTATGACCATCATGAGTGTTAGATGTTCCCTCCAAGACAAATTATGTTCAGCGATGAAAGGCCATCTATTTATTTAATTTTTGCAAGTTTTCTGTCTATATTATCATTACCCTCATAGCCTTGAAACAATATGTTTCATAATATAAATTGTATCTTATAATCAAATTATTCAGTTTGGGAGATGACTCAGACTTTAAACTGATACATCAGTAATTCAATTTACTTAAGTGTAGGCTGACTCCATATATGAAATACTGTGCAGGATAGAGTGGTGGTGTTCAAGATCAAATGATACAATGTCAACAGTTATGAAGAACAGTTCTCTGAAAGTGTGAGTTATCTAATACATATTTTCATTTATTTTCTATGGATAATTTAGAAGTAAATTTTATTAAGTAAATAAATTTATTGTTATTGAATGTTGAAATAAACAGTATTATGTTCATATTTTCAATAACCGAAACCTGAACTCTATAAATATAAAAGGGTTATATACAACAGTGGTTAATGTTCTGTGATTATAAGTGTGATGTCCCAGTTCTGTACCCACAAGCCTCATGGAACATCTGTGACTAATTTGATAGATTTGGTTTGCCTCCAGGCATATCTGTGGTATGTCATCCTAATCAAATTAAATGAGGCATAAAGATACACCACAAAAGTAGCTACAGTCATTCCTGGTCTATGGACTTGGATCACATGAAAAAAAGTAATTTACTTAATTAGAAACATTGACTGCTCTCTGCTTCCAGAAATCAGAGGCAGTGAAATTGCTTACCATTAGCTTCCATTGCTTTGACGTTTCAAACATAATGAATTATAACCTCCAAATGTGAGCTAATAACACACCTCTCTTCTTTAAGTTTTTTTCAAAGTATTTTCAAAGCAATAGAAAAAATATCTAAGACATGGTAATAGTGGTTTGAAAGAACATGGACTTCAAAGGGAGTGGCACGATTAGGTGTTGTTAGACGAGGTGTGGTATTATTGGAGCAAGTGTGTCACAGTTAAGGTTGGCTTTAAGGACTGATATGTGCTCAAGATACGGCCCAATGCTTCAAACCACTCCCAGTTGCCTGCAAGATATAGGACACTTGGCTATTTCTCCAACACCATGTGTAACAACACACTAAAATTTCCCACCATGATAATGGACTGAACCACTGAACTGTAAGG
Source organism: Cricetulus griseus (assembly GCF_003668045.3). Taxonomy (NCBI): domain Eukaryota; kingdom Metazoa; phylum Chordata; class Mammalia; order Rodentia; family Cricetidae; genus Cricetulus; species Cricetulus griseus. The sequence goes on from NC_048599.1 coordinate 134,019,338, forward strand.
GAGCCACCTAAATTAATTGTTTTCTTTTCTAAGACTTGCCATGGACATGGTGTCTCTTCACAGCAATAGAAACACCAAATAAGACAATAGTCATTATATGTAATAGAAAAGGACTAAAATTATACTAATTAACTGACAAATTGTCTTCACCTGGAAATATATATATATATATATATATATATATTCATATATATGTATATATGTGTATATGTATATATATGTATATATATGTGTGTATATATGTATATATATGCCATATTTTTCATTTCTTTGTATTTCATCAGGCATTTGTAGAATTTCATCACACCATTGCTAGCCACTACATACAATAAATTTTACTCAGGTTATATTAGGAAAATCCGACTTAGGTTGAATGCCTTCCCCCAGACCAAAGAGTTACTCAGAAATTGTCCTCAGATCTACATTCAATTTCTATACACATTGTCTCATATTACATGTGTAATCTCTGGCTTCCCCTGTATTTTATGTCAATATATTTGTCTAAAGAAAATATTTTAAAGATTAGTCTATGAGCAAAAATTTTATCTATTTATCTGTAATCCATTGCTTGTTCTATGAAACACTAAAATTCCTTCTTCATTAAAATAACACAGGAAAGGAAATATCTATTATTTATCCAACGCTAAATGGTTGATCCTGAGAATATACACACAATACCACTCTACAAATTGAGTCTATCATATTTAGAAATATATGTATACACACATGTGCATGCATGTAACAACAATTAATGAAATGGGGACCATAAATCTGAAAGAGAGCACATAGGGGCATAAGGGAGGCTTTGAAGGGAGAAAAGGAAAGGAAAATGATACAATTATAATGTCAATAGGAAAACAAATAATAAAAGTTTTTCTTTTAGAATAAACTCAGAGATTTTTTTCCACATGAATTTTACATTTCTTATGTGATTTCTGTGGTAGAAAGATACATTCTATGATAATATCTTCTCTCTGCATTAAAATTCCTGTAGGAGACTTATTAGTGGTTTATATGAGTAGAATGCACTGATGCTTTAGATATACATTATCCACATGTGTAATCTGTAATTAGTCTTCCACTAGTACCAATTCATTCTTAGGTTTAGCTGTTAATTCCCTGGTACTATTTAAGTCCTTGTCTCCATTTAAGGTTTTGTTTAAATAAATCAGTTGGTCAGGTTTTATCCCAATAATGTGCTATAGATGGGAAAGGTCTTCTAGCAATCTCTGAAAGTCATTAAGTGTCTGCAATCAATCTCTTCTAATTTGTACCTTTTTGGTTGTATTTTTCGTAAAACTATTTTTATAACCCAAATAATTATTAGAATCTCTTTTTTGTATGTTTTCAGGAGCACTTTGTAATGCCCAACAAGGCAAAATTTTCTTTCCTTCTTTGAATATTCTAAATTATCTACATTTGAATCAGATAACAAAATGTCTTCTATGTAAAAGTAAATTGTAGATTGAGGAAATTACTTATGTATTATTTCCAACAGCTTCTCTACAAAATATTGGCACAGGGTGAGGCTATTTAAAATTCCCTGTGGGAGAACCTTCTACTGATATCTTTTAGAAGGTTAAATATTCTCATAAGTAGGCACTTGGAGGCAAATTTTTCCCCATCTTTTTCTTGTAAGGTTACAGTGAAGAAACAGTATTTTAAGTCAATATGTATTCATCAAATCTTTGGGTACTAAATAAGACAAGGGCATTCCAGGCTGTAGAGAGCTCATTGTCTTAATTACTTAGAGCTCTCAGGTCTGTAAGCATTCTCCATCTTCCTGATTTCTTTTTAATAACAAATACAGGAGAATGCCAAGGACGGGTAGATTCTGCAATATGTCCAACATTTAGCTATTCATGAATCAACGGTTCTAGAGCCTCTAGCTTCTCTTAAGACATAGGCCATTGCACCACCCAGACAAGCTTGTCAGTTAACCACTTTATGGGTAGGATTTTGGTCCCTCTATGAGTTCAACACTTGTTTTATTGTTTTTGTACAGACTTGATGGTTTGTGTCTTTTTTATATATTGCCTTATAACAATTTTTCCATAAACATGAGCTGGTTTATGGTTAGTTTTTGAGACTGGAGAACTGTAATTCTGTGTATCCTATTGCTGCAGCAGATCATTACCCCATATATTTACTGCTATATTTGCCACATATGTCCACAGTATTTCTCTTTGACTTTCTGCCCTTATATATTCAAGCCATCTCAAGCTTTGTATTACTTCAGCTAAGGTTCAAATCTCTAAGAATTGAACATCTACATTCTGAAGAAGCCAACTTGGATGCCAAGATTCTGGAGTGATAACAGCTGTACCTGTGTCCAGACACCCTTCGAGTATAACAAGATTGATACTCATAGTTTTGATCTTTAATGATTTATGGAAGTCTGTCAAAATATACCCTTTTTTCTTTCCTCACTGAATTTTCAATTCATTCTCCAAAGTTATTCTATTATTCAAAGCAGTATATATTTTTTATAATAGGCACTGGATTTCTTCATTGTTATGAGGAGGATTGTCCTCCATAGTGACTGGAAATGACTGGACCATACATATTCAGCATGTGGGCCTTTGAGAGGCCCCACAATGAGTTTCCTGATGGTAAAATATTGCTTTGTTTGTCTCTTATAAATCTACATTTGTTTTTCTCATGTCAACATTTGCCACATCTACATTATCCAGAATGTTGGGGCCTTCTATCTGTGCTATGCCCAGAAGAAGCATTATTTATAGGAATGCCTTGTCTATGATTTCTTCTCAGATAGCCTATTATTCCACAATTAAAACATTTAATATTTTGATGTCTCATCATATCTTTGTAGATCACTTCTTCAACCCAAGCCTCAGTGCTATAGTCAAAAGACTCAATATAGTCTGTGTGCAGGAAACATTCATCCATTGGTACTGATCTGATCTTTAAGGGGCCAAGCACCTTTTAGCATTCTAAACTAGCATTTTAAAAAGCTAGAGATTTAATGAGTACTTGTGTAACTTCTGGATCTGCTACCCTTATTTGTACAACTTCAGTCAGTCTTTGTAAAAACCACTAAAGGGTCATTTTGGGCCTTGTATAACCTTAGTATATGACTCAATTTTTTTCCTGGTTCTGTTTTTTATAAAAGGAAGCATTTAATTAGGGGATACCTTACAGTTTCCATTTAGCCTCTGGGATTTTACCTTTCTCTATTTCTGTATTTCTTTCTTTGCTTTTTACTCCGTGGTTTGCTGTGTAGCTGAGTGGCTGATGCCTAGAGTCCTCCTCTCCTTTTTGCTCCTTTGATCTTCTATTTATTCCCTCTGCTAGTCAGTCCCACCTCTCCTTTCTCCTGCTTTGCTATTGGCCATTTAGCTTTTTTATAAAGACCATTACATGTTTTAGGCAGGAACAGTAACACAGCTTCACAGAGTTACTTCAATTGAATACTTCAATTTCTAGATACATGTTTTCCATGAATATTAAGTTAATATTAAACAAATAATTCAAAATGGGTGAAGGATCTCAACATAAGGCTTGTTATCATTAATCTCATATATGGGATTGCTCTTGAACTCATGGGGAAATAAAATAACTTTCAAATCAAGGCTCATATTACAAAAATTCCTTTAAACCTAAATTTGATAAATGGAGCTTCATAAAACTGAAACAGTTTTGTACAGCACAAGTTGAGCGAAAAGCCACCCTATATAATGGGAAAATTCTTTAGCATTTATTTTACTGAAAGGTTAATATTAGAATATATGGAGAACTTATCAAGCTAATATAATAAAATCAACCCAACTAAACAAGGGGACATAAAAATATAAAGTTTGCTAAAGATGAAAAACAAGTATCAGAGAAATATTTTTAAATAATAGGGAAATGCAAATTCAAACTATTTTTAGCTTTCATCCTGAAAAATCAGAATTACTAAGATCATAAATAATATGATGATTAAAGTTAGCAACAAATGTTAGCATGGATTGTAGAAAAGGGGAACATTTGTTCAGTACTTTTCTTAAAATTAGACATTCAATTTTCATTGTTGAATTTTAATTTCCAGCTAAGTTTTACCTTGGGTATTCATAAAAAAACACCAATGACAGCTTATGCTGGAAAGGATGTGGAGAAAAGTGCTGGTGGGAATGCAAACCTGTACAGCCACTTTGGAAATCAGTATGGTGGTTTCTGAGGTGGTCCTTAAAATGCTGTCTGACAGTGATCAGTTCTCTGCCATGAAAGATAAATAAGTGATGGCTGATACCTATATAACTCTGATAAGTGGGAGATTTGTCATTTTATGCAACTTGGGGAGGACAATGGGTTTATGTACCAAATGAAAAAGAAACACAGACATACTATTTGTGACTTCAAATGGAAACCATATACAGACAACTCAGATATAATTGAAAACAATAAAAGTAAATGACTTAAAATGTTACTAAAGTTACCTCTAAAAGAAACTCTAAAAATTGGAAAAGATGTTTGCATTTCCCTGCAGATTTTGAACACCAACTACTTTATAGAAAATTATATATTTCCTATTTTAAACAGATATGGTGTAATTTACTTGAGTTGGTGAATTTAATAGAAGTTTACCACTCCCTATAGGGCAATTCGCCTACCTGCAGAAATAGTTGTTCCAAACTTATCTTCTCTCTTTTGAACAGTGTTTGTATTCAATGGTGGCTATGATGGTATCTAGGGATATGTGTGTCAAGATTTATTAAGTCACTGCTTAATAAAGGCATGGTGGTGCATGCCTTTAATTCCAGCACTCCGGAGGCAGAGGCAGAGGCAGGTGGATCTCTGTGAGTTCAAGACCAGCCTGGTCTAAAATAGGTTGTTCCAGGATAGCCTCCAAATCCACAGAGAAAATGTGCCTTGAACACCACCACCCTAAAAAAGTCACTGTTAAATCTCTCCCATAGATAGTCTGAACAGGGAAAACAATTCCCTTAAGGGAGTGCCTCACATTTAGACACATGTGTTAAGTAAGGCATTGGTTTTAATCAGTAGTTAGAATCACATACAATTCAATGACAGCCCATGTGACAAACCTAAGCAACATTTTGCCACTAAATGAAGCTTCTAAGTAGCAAATCCTCTGCACAAAGCCTCATGTCAAATCTCTGACCAAGATGAAATTTTAGTGATGATCAGAGTGAAGGAAAGGGGTTAGAATTACTTCCTTTTTGGTATCACAGAATATTATTGTGAATTTCAGTGTGTGGTTAATCTGATTGTCTCACTTGAATTAACTGAGTAATCAGATTTGTGAGACTTGCTTGAAGTTGTGAAATAGAAAATAAAACTTTGCTTTTTTTAATTCACACAATTTAAAATATGAATATAAAGACTCTTAATTAAATATTTTTATTGAAAATAGATTCTCTCATACAATATAATCTGCCCATGGTTTTTTATCCCTCCACTGCTCCTAGCTCTCCCCAGATCTTTTCTTGCTGTTTCCTTTCAAAAACAAACAGGAAACAACCAAACATAACAAAACAAAAAGAGAAGGCAAATGCCCTCATATTGTGTCTGGACAACACAACTCAAAGGAAGCAAACACTCCAAAGTGCGAGCAAATTTTTTCATTGATAAACCATCTCTCATTGTTAGAAGAACCACAGAAATACAAAGCTATCAGAGCTGATTTAAATGCAGAGGATCCATGCACATACCTTGTTTGCTACTTCAAGGTTTGTAAGCCTCACAACAACAACAAAAAATAATGAAATGATTTCTAAAGGTATCCTGCTATACTCAAAGATGGGTGCCTCATTCAGCAATCATCAGAGAAGTTTCATCTACAAGCAAATAGGAGCGGGTGCAAAGGCCCACAGACAGACATAGGAGAGAGCATCTAAATTGGATATGTCTATGTGGTACATCTCCTCAGAGTTCAGGGAACCATGTGGAAAAATGGGAGGAAAGATTGTAGGAGACAGAGGGCATGGGGGACACCAGGAAGACATTGTAAATTGAATCAGTATTCTCATATTGTAATTTATTTTTAGAATAAGTTCCTCTAAGTGAGTTAAAATCACTGATTTCTTAATTACAAATGGGATATGTGTCCTCAGATTACTGAGCTTCTTTGTGATGGAAGGCTCTTTTCTCTGTAAATGATGAAATTATAAATGTTTGGTGGCAAACATAAATTACATACAAGTAGCAAATAAGGATGGAGATACATTTCTAAAAAGAAATGGGATCATTATTAGTAATTTCCATAGAATCTTTTATGTCAGGTTCTCACATATGTTATCTGAAACATGTTAGTGACATTTTTATAAATTGCTTTCCTCAAGTACCTAAAGTAGGTTGACACAGGAAACTTAAATAGCTTCTATGAAGATTGGTTTTAGTGTATTTAAATAAATGGCACCCAGTAGGTACTCAATTGCTTGATTTTTATAAACTTTTACTGAGAAACATGTCCCAAGACATGACATGACATGCAGTACATTATTTAAAACTTTTCTAAAAGTGTGGTGGGTTTTGCTGTTAGATGTTACTTTTACAAGCTTGATACATATATATATATATATATATATATATATATATGTATGTATATACATATACATATATATATGTATATATATGTATATGTATATATTATATTTGTGATTTACATAAAATCTAAAAACAAGAATTAAATAGATATGAATATAATACATACATACAATCAATTTATGTTGCCAAAACACTATTTGAAACAAGTATTGAATTTATATGATTTTTGTTAAGTAGAAAAGTTTGATAAAAATGTAACCAATCATTTATAATAATAATTTCTTTAATTCCACTTTTTAAGGAGCTGAATGAAGTATGCAATGTGATATATGAGGCAATAATGAATCTAGAAATAAAATATAATTCCATTTATATTTATATATGGTTGGTTCAAATATTTCTTTTGAAATATTAAATGTCTTATAAATTCTTTTAAAATACTTTCAATTTAATGTGTATTATCTTTTTAACAATATCATTCTAATGTATTGCCTGTATTTAGATTGTTACATTTCTCCTAACATTTTGAAATTATTTTACTAAATTAACTCTTCATTTTATTCTTCTCTCATATATTTTATCTTGATCAAAGTTTTCACTTCATCCTCTCCTCCCAGGCATCCCCCACTGACTCTCCCCCAGATCTACTCTGCCTCCTTTCCCTCCACTGTCCCTTCAGAAAAAGGCAGGCCTCCCAGAGATATCAGCTAAACATGGCATATAAAGTTATAAACCTAGGGACTTCCCCTTAAATTAAGGCTGAATGAAGCAAACCACTAAGACTGTAAAGTCCCAATAACAGACAAAAGAGCCAGAGACAGGTCCTGCTCTCATTGTCAGAAGGAATAACAACCCACAGGACCAAACCAATATATGCAGAGAACATAGGTCAGACGCATATAGGCTCCCTGATTGACAGTTCAGCCTCTGTGAGACCTTATGAGCCCTCATTAGTTAATTCTGGCTTCTACAATCCTTCCTCACCCTCTTTGCAGGATTCCCTAAGCTCTGCCTAATGTTTGGCTGAGTATCTCTGAATCTGCTCCCATCAGTCGCTGGATGAAGCCTCCCTGGTGACAATTATGCTAGACTATTTTCTAACAGTATAGCAAAGTATTGTTTCATTAGGGATCATTCTCTCTCTCTCTCTCTCTCTCTCTCTCTCTCTCTCTCTCTCTCTCTCTCTCTCTCTCTCTCTCTCTCTCTTTCTCATGTTTGTTCTATGTCTGGTCCCTGGATTATCGAGTCTCTGGCTCCTGACTCTCCAGGCAGTGACAGGGATTAGCTGAATCTTCAGGGATGGGTCTCAATTTGGACAAGTCATAGTTTGGCCACTCCCACAAGTTCTGAGTCACGTTTATTCCAGCACCTCTTGCAGGCAAGGCCATTTGCAGGTCGAAGGTTTTGTGGCTCTTTTGGTATCACAGTTCCTCTGCTGCAAGCCTTGCCTACTTACAGAGGATGACCAGCTCGGGTTCCAAATCCCCCATTACAAGAACTCTTCACTTGGGTTAACCTCATGAATGCCTGGGGTTTTCCATTACACTGGGTTTCTACCTCAACCACACAGTCCTCCCCGAATTTCAGTCATCTTTCCCAGTATGCTGTTGCTCCACACGTTACCTAATCTGTCTTGTTCTCATCCCCACATTTCCTCAGTCTACGCAGGAAATCTATTCTTTTTCTCCTTCTCAGAGAGTGTCCCAGGGACAATTCTTCATTGTTTCCCTCCTTAAGTCTTCCTTGTTAATTATTCTATATGGGTCTGTAGAGTGAAGCATGATTGATTATTGATTTCACTTCACATCTAATACCCACTTATAACTTAATATGTTTTTCTTTCTGGGTCTGAGATATCTCACTTAGAATGATTTTTCTATTTCCTCCAATAGCCTGCAAATTTAATGATGTTATCTCTTTAAACATCTTAGTAATACTCCACTGTGTAAATGTACAACAATTTTTTAGTCCATTCTTGAGTGACATCTAAGTTACCTCTATTTACTTATTTTTTATTTTTTTAAATGAGCTTTATATTTCCCCCACTCCTCTTTCTTCCTCCTCTCTCCCATTCCTTCCTCCCACTTTCTCCCCTGCTCACAATTTACTCAGAAGCTCTTATCTTTTTCCCCTTCCTAGGTAGCTCCATGTATGTCTCTCTTAGGGTCATCTTTGTTACCTAGGTTGTCTGGGGTTGTGCCCTGTAGGTCTTTCTTGGTCTGGGTCACCAGTTTCAGGATGGCATTCTCTATATCCATTCAATTGCCTCCAACTTTCAAAATGTCATTTTATTTTTTTTTTACTTGCTGAGTATTACTCCATTGTGTAAATGTATATTTTCCTTATCCATTCTTCAGTTGAGAGGTATCTAGGTTGTTTCCAGGTTCTGGCCACTATGAATAATGTTGCTATGAACACAGTTGAGCAAATGTCTTTGTGGTGCAACTGTGTATCCTTTGGGTAAATGACTAAGTGGTATTGCTGGATCTTGAGGTAGACTAATTTCCAATATTCTGAAAAAACGCTGTAATGATTTCCAAAGGTTTTTCTATTCCATTCTTTAAATGATTGATTCATTTCAGTCTCATGTGATCCTGTAAAACTACAGCATTCATTTCCTAATTGTTAAAATTAACAATAAAATAATCCATTCTGGTCATTTTTTAGAAATATAAATAGGCACCATCAATAGTCTAGTAATATTTGTTGAACATTTCTGAACTCTCTCATATCAATCCATTTACTCATTTGAGGAAGAAACTTAGAATTAAGTACACAATTTTATATAATGAAGTATTTAATATGTGAAAACATACCACTGTATAATGAAGATTTACAGAGATCTACAAGGATGACACCAACTGGCAATCTAAACAATAGTGGAGAGGCTACCTTAAATGCCCTTCCCCTATAATGAGACTGCTGACTACATTATATGTCATCCTAGAGCCTTTATCCAGGGGCTAATGGAAGCAGAGGCAGATACCCACAGCTTAACACCAAACTGAACTCCTGGAACCCAGCTGCAAAGAGGGAAGAGTGAAGAGCAAAGGGGTCAAGACCAGGCTGGAGAAACCCACAGTAACAGCTGACTTGAGCAAGTGGGAGCTCATGGACCCCAGACTGATAGCTGGGAATCTAGCATAGGACTGACCCAGATGACCTGAACATGGGTGTCAGTTAGGAAACCTAGGCAATCTATGGGGACTCTGGTAGATCAGTATTTATCCCTAGTATAGGAGTGGAATTTAGAAGCCCATTCCACATAGAGGGATACTCTCCCAGCCTAGACACCGGGGAGGGCGTAGGCCCTGCTCCACATGATATGACAGACTTTGAGGATCCCCATGTAAGGCCTCACCCTCCCTGTGGATCAGAAAGTGGATGGGATAGGGTGTTGGAGGGGGGCAGGAGAGGAGCAGAGGGAGAAGGAACTGAGAATGACATGTATAACAGGATTGTTTCTAATTTAAATTTAAAAAATGAAAAACATAATAGAAATACTCTGTCCTCAATGTCTCAGTGTTACAACCAATGGTATTTAAACAGAGTTTCGAGCATGCATAATAGGAAACTTTGAAAACAGAATAAAAATTGATTATATATTATGACACTAATATCATGGTGGTAACCAACATCTATATAACTTGACTCAATACCTATTCATCAGGAGAGAAATCAGCTCTGGTTCTGGAACACTAGCCTACCACCCAGAGGCTAGAGAAGTTATGGATGTTGTAGCAGAACCTACTACTGCCACTTTTAGAAAACAGAAAATTTTCTGAGCACACTCAAGTATTTGCCTTTATACCTACAGATAAGTGTAGCCTCCAACCATCATCAAAGAAACTTCTCTTTGCAACCACAGAGACTTATAGAAAACCACAACTGGTAAAAATGCAAGGAACAACTTATCTTGGATTGCCCAATGCCTACACACAATGCTTACATCTTCAACACTTCTCCTGTGCCTCAGGCTATGGGAATATTTTAGAAGGGCCAGGCAGAAAAGTTGAAAGAGGAAGATGGGTCAGAAAGGATGCATAAGTAGGAGGGGCAGAGAGGTTGTAAGAGCCAAGGAACTAGAAAATCTGTGAGATTATGTGTCCTAGAAATGACAGATAATCTTCACTCATGATAACAGAGCAATATTAATAAAGAAAAAAGAACTGAGAAAATAAATATAACAGCAAAAATCATACTAACATGGAAGGATGACATCTCACCTCCACCTCTAGAGAAACATTTACAGGCTACTATGTAGGAGAAATAGATTATCCAATAGCAAATTGTCATTACTGGTCATGTACCAATATTGAATGGATTCAACATGTTCTTTTTTATTACACACACACACACACACACACACACACACACACACACACACACACCAATAAGAATGAAAGTGGTGGCCTGGAGTTTGAGAGGAAAAGGGGCGGTTAAATGGGAGGATGAAACAGGAATGGAAGGAAAAGATCTAATCATATTTTAATGAAAACATTAATTAAAACAGTGCATAAATTTAGATAGGTAACTTCTTAATTAAAGAAACTGTAGTCAGCTTTATATTATTTTCTACTCATCCTAGGAATGAATTTGTATTCTAAAAAAGTTGTATAAGTAATTTATTAAAGCATAATGCTGAAATGTCAAATTTACTATCATAAACCTAGATAATTTTAGAGCGTTTCTCATCAAGTTTGTGTACATAGAGAAAATAACATATTCTTTCCACATTTCCCAGATAAATATTGACACATTATTTTAGTTTCTTTCTTTTGTTCTTTATGAACTAAATGGTATAGAATTCTTTGTTTATGGTGGGTTGCTACGACACACACACACACACACACACACACACACACACACACACACACACACACACACATATATATATATATATATATATATATATATATGCTACACTTGAATTTACACTGTATAGTTTAAGCATGCTGATAGCACACTGGGTCACAGTTAACTAACCAAACTTTGCATAGCATCATTTAAGGTTATATGTTGAGTTACAAAATATACTACTGCCACATAATTGCATGTTGTCTGCTGGTATACATCAGCTTCTTACATGAGGAAATATCACTCTAAGAATATCTCAAACTTGAAATATTCAATTTCATATTGAAAGAAATTTTGATGCATATCTTTTTTTTCACCAGAAAATACAGTACACTGAAGTGGCCAAATAGAGGCCTTTCTGTTGCTATATACATCATTAATGACAGCTTTTTAAAAATGGATGCCTCTGAGGCATTTTGCAGGTATTTTATGACTGAAAAGTGTTAAGTGTGGATATAAGTCAGAATATATTTCTCCCTGACAGTAAGTGTAGCCTATGATATTACCTGGTAGACAACAACAAAAGAAAGATGCCTTAGGTTGTACTCATTAGGGTTTTCCTTTAACTAGATCATAGTTCAAGACATTCTGACAAGGCTGTCATGCTAAAGATATCCATGTTAAATGCAGAGTTAATATTCAAACTCAGAATCATGTGAATGGACGAGTGCTTTTCAGTTGGCCAGTGCTGCATTTTTTTATATGGGAGCATGAAATGCTAGATAAAATTACAGATTAATTTATTTTTGTCTATAATAAAAACACTTGCCAGTTGTCAACTTGCCTAGAAATACCCCTGAAGAATTGATGTGTTGAAAAGTGAAATATTCAACTTCTTGAAGTTGAAGACTTTCATTAAAGTTGCTACTAAAAATTGAGTTTTGGAAATCTCCAATTTGAAAAATTTGATGAAAGTATAAGAGGTAATAGCATGCAAAGGCTGGCAGGGAATAGGATAACATAATCTTACAAATAGAAATTGGCCAGCAGCTAAGTTTATATTTCTTTATAACAGACTGCAGTTAGTTGTTGAGAAGAACCTCAAGACTTGGGGACTTTCTGAGGGAGGTCAATCCTGATGCACAAGATGCACTGATCATTCTCTATGGTTAATTTTTCTTGCATCAGAATATCCCTCTGTCTAATCAATTTGAAACCCATGGATTCTGCTCTCATTTATAATCTTGATTTTCATTGAGCTGACCTAAGAATCTCACCAAACCACCAAATGCATGCATTCAGTCATAATTATTGTGTTCATTTAATTTTAAGTTATGTAATGTTGTCATAAATATATGTTGGGGTCCTGCCTTGGCTCAAATTCAGATAAATGGCCCAAGGAAATGGCACTGGCACAAGTAAAATTTGTGATCACCAAGGAGAATGATCTCATGTGCCCTCAAATAGTTCAGACCATCTTTATTTATATTTAAGCCGAGTTTTTCTTACCATGGTTATGTGAACAGCTCTATTACTGGCTTACATTTTTTTTACTTTAAGAAATGCATCACAATTTATGGAATACATTGTGATCATTATGAAAGCTCCCATTGTTCCCTTGAATAGCCTCATTCTAGACATAGTGTTCAGTATTTTTGCAGGCTTAAGTAAATATCAAGCCAGATACATCCTGTTCTTGCAGTACTTATGTCATCTGGTAGCTATTTGGAGTTACAAAGCTAAATGTAATAGACATAGGAAAATGGTTTAAGGAGAACAATGTTCATTCAAACCCAGATATTCTCTTAGACTTACTATCAAATTTAACCCAAAAGATAATAGCTTCAAAAATTAAACCAAAATTGTTATAATATCTAAATGAACAGTAAAACTTGCAGAAAATATAGAGACAAATCTTTGTTATAATGGATTATACAATGATTATTACCAGAACTTAAAAAGGATATTAATATGTACTGTAATACAGCTAAATCTAAAAAAGGAAACCTAACTTAATATTTCCTAATGGAATATATATTACAGAATTTTGTTCACATGGGCTGTGCAGAAGGGACAAGTGGATAGAGAGCCAAAACTGAAATAGTCAGTATCTAATAGTCACCAGGGAGGAGTAGATTGAGATAGCAAGTACAATAGGATTCGGAATTTTTGGATGGGATGACAAATTCTTCATAATTTTATTGTGTTAGAACACTTAGAAAACATATATTTATTTCCTAAAATATATCCATCAAGCTACTGAATTTTCATTCCAAATGAATAAGATTGGAAGATTGTGAATTATATCCCAGCAAATCTTTTCAAAATGGAGGCTAATAACAAAAAGATTGATTTTAATTGCTGCTTTAAAAGAACTAAAAGTATATGAATATGCAAGGTTTGGTTGTATTTTATTATTGACTTCTTTAATATTTATATTACATTTTTATAAAAACATGGAATGGCAGTGAAAATGAATGAGATCAAAAAGAATGGAATGGAATTGGCTACAAGAATCCACTAATTGAAAAGTAATGAACTACACAAGATTGGTAGCCTTACTTTATAACAACTATATATTAGTTAGATGGTGATCAAAAAGTGTGAAAAATACTGCTGATTATATGTAATACATCCCCTCTTTACTGAACACCTACTACTTTCTTAGATGTAGAAATCTTGTGATTTGGAATATGGATGCATTTAGATAAACTTATAGTAAGTGAAATATGCCTATCAAAGACATATAAATATTCATATGAAAGTATAAAGTATCTAAATTCACAGTAACAGACAATAAGATTTAATTGTCCTTATTTGTGTTGCCTTCTTTTTTAATTTGGCTGTAGTGTTCCTAAACTGTGACACCTCTGACAAAAACAATAAACTCATACATGGTTGCCTTACTCCATTCTGCATAACTGCTATGAGGTTTATCTTGTCTGAAAAATCTTTATTTGAACAGGAAAGTCTGTTCCAACTGGGTGGTGTATGCTTTTAATACCAGGACTCTGGAGGCAGAGGCAGGCAGATCACTGTTGAGTTTGGAGCAAGTCTACTTTAGAGTGAGTTCCAGGACAGCCAAGACTTAATAGAAAAACACTGATTCAAAAAAAGGAAGAGAAAAAAGATGGAAGGAAAGTAGAAAAGCATGCACGAAAGAAAGGAATGAAGAAAGAAAAAAGAATGAAAGAAAGAGAAAATCTTCTGTCCAAACAAGTAAATAAAACCTTCATTTATATCTATATTTTTTTGCCAAATACCACAGGCAGTAGCACTAAGGCAGAAAAAGACAATGTTCACAGAGGTAGATCTAAAATTAAAAATTGAAATATCTAGAATTTCAACCCTATACACCATTTTTTCAGTAATATACAAGTCCAACAGTATCTTATTACATAATATTCAAAGGGGACAAAAATATTCCCACAAATCTTTCAGTTATACAGCCTTAGATGAAACTTTCCCAAACATAAAAATTATAAGTACTGCTTGGAAAAACTGTTCAGCATAGGAGATGAAAAGATAACTCCAAGATAAGAGAGAACATTCTGCTCTTGCAGAACACCAGAGTTTAGCTCCAAGCACCCATGTCTTGGTTCACAACTGTTTGTAACTATAGCTTCAAGGAAATTTGTTACCCTCTTTTAGCCTGCATAGGTACCAGTCATGCACAAAGTATGCAGACATATTGCAAAAACCAATGCACAAAAATTTGAAAAATCAATGAATAAATCTAAAACAAAGAAACAACACCACCAAAACTAATAAGTTGTGATCATAACTTCAGCACATCTTTTTGTACAATGCTGAGAAGGAACCAGTATAGACACAGGGAATATGAAAAACATGAAAATCCAGCTAGAGCATGTAAGCTGCTCACAGACAGTGTATAAACTCTGCAGATCAAACCAAATCTTGATATAACTACAAAAAGGTAGATAAATTCAAAGCCCAAGCATAGACTAGTTAGTATTTATTTTGTCTATTTTTGCCAAGGTTTAAAATTATCATCAAGGTTATACTAACAAGAACTCAAGCACTGTCAACATATTTCATTCTTTTATGCATGAAAGTCCCATAAAATAAAAAACAAAGATCCTTCACATAATTTAATAAGGAGAATAGTAATCCACATTATTCCTCAATAGAAATACAAACCTAACAAGCCAAATAGTAATAATATACCTAGTTTAAATTCTATCCTAATGAGGCTTACTTACTTACTTGCCTTCTGTAGTAAGTATTGAAATATCTTGAAACAAAGAATATTTTCTGGAGTGTCTTATGTTTATCTAGGGCATATGATCCTATATGTTTCAGGTCAGAACAGAGTTCCACCAGAAGGGGAAAAATCACAATTGTGACAGAAAAAAAAACTAAGTCTTCTTACTTACATACCATTCTTGCTATAATCATGGGGAAAATAGGAGAAGAGTTTTAATCTTTCTTCATTTTTATTGCATTTCATTTTCTCTTGTTGTTATAGTTACCCTTTATATCTCAAATCAATATTTAGACAATTATGAGCAGAAAAGTTTCCCTAAATTCTCTCATTGAATATACAATATAGTATGTAAAAATTTAAATCCACCAAAAGTCAGTATGAGGACAAAAATACAGATAAAGGGAAAATGAGCACAGTCTTTCACCTAACTTGAACTGCTGTGAATGTGCTTGCCTAATTCATCTTCTAAACCTTTCCTGTTAGAAATTTTGAATGGTAGGTATTTGTGGGCTGTGTTCCATAACATAATTATCAACACTCCCTTGTTTTGCCCAATAGATTATAGGGGCTTCTTACCATGCAGCAATCATGAGCTAGGGGATTCCATGAAGGGTGCACTGAGTCAAGGTTGAGCTAATATCCTGATCAGTACAAGGCATCTAATGTTCAGAATATAGAATCTGTAAAAACAGATATTATACACAGCCACAGAATACACAAAAATCTGTCAGTTAAGTATGCAATAGAAACCAAGCAGAGAGAAGAAGACATATAATAGAGAAATAGCTTACTTGTATGCAAGTCAAGGAGAGATGTCAATCCTATCATACAAAGGTCATGAAATTTAAAAAAAATGGAAATTCAGAAAACAAAACGGAACATCATATATCTAGGGTAGTATCAGGAACAAAGTATTTAAGATACAATTTGCATACTGATGCAGTTAATCTCAGAATAGAAGTTTAACATATTTGGTATTCTAGCCTCAAATGAATAGTGAATATCACTGTTTACCATGTTTGACCATATGCTGTAAAAAATGACATAAGAGGACTAAAGGATTTGGGAAATATTCTGAAGGGGTTAAGGGTAAATGGGTCATTTTTTTATTAGTTTTAATTCTGGAACAAGCTTGTTTCACATGTAAGTCCCTTCTCCCTCTCCCTCCCCTCACTCCATCCCTCTTCCCCCAACCACAGCCTACCCCCCAACCCCATCCACCCACCACTCCCCAGACAGGGTAGGGCCCTCAATGGGGGCTCTGAAAAGTCCACCAAATCTTCCTGTGCTGGTCCTGGGCCCTTCCCCATGTGTCCAGGGCCAGAGTGTAACCTTTCATGTGGGATGGGCTCTCAAAGTCCCTTCTTGCACCAGGGAAAAATACTAATCCACCACCAGAGGCTCCCTGGAGTGCAGAGGCCTCCTTATTGACATCCATGTTCAGGGGTCTGGATCAGTCTTGTACTGGCCTCCCCGACAACATCTGGGGTCGATGTGCTTTCCCTTGTTCAGCCCAACTGTTCCTGTGGGTTTCTCCAACCTGGTACAGACCCCTTCGCTCTTCATTCCACCCCCCCTCAACTAAATTCCCGGTTTCAGCTCAGTGTATAACTGTGGATGTCTTTCTCTGCTTCCATCAGCCACTGGATGAGGGCTCTAGGATGACATAAAGAGAACTCATCAATCTCATTTTAGGGGAAGGGCTTTTAGGATATCATCTTCACCATTGCCTGGATTGTCAGATCGTGTCATCCTTGTAGGTCTCTGGAGATCTCCCTGGTTCCAGATCTCTTCTCAGACCTATAGTGGCTCCCTCTGATATGGTATCTCTCATCCTGCTCTCTCTCCTCTATTCTTCCCCCAACTCAATATTTCTGCCCCTCCACTTCCTCTCATCTACTCCTCTTCTCGTGCTCTTATTGTGGCAGCACCCTCTCCTGTACCCTCATGCTCCCAATTAGTTCAGGAGTTCATGCCACTTTCCATTCCTGGGGTCTATTTATCCCTTAGAGTCCTTCATGTTTCCTAGTTTCTTTGGTGAAGAGAATTGTAGGCTGGTAATCCTTTGCTCTATGTCTAAAATTCATATATCAGTGAGTACATACCATGTTTGTCTTTTTGTGACTGGGTTACCTCACTCAGCATGGTTTCTTCTAGTTCCATCCATTTGCCTGTGAATTTCAAGATTCCATTGCTTTTTTCTGCTGAGTAGTACTCCATTGTATAAATCTACCACATTTTCTCAATCCATTCTTCAGTTGAGGGGCATCTAAGTTGCTTCCAGGTTCTGGCTATTACAAACAATGCTGCTATGAACATGGTTCAACATATGTCTTTGTTGTATGAACATGCACTATTTGGGTATATACCCAAGAGAGGAATGGCTGGATCTTGAGGTAGACTGATTCCCTAAATGGGTCATTTTTGTCACACTAGAACTGACATTAAATTGATTTTTGATATAATTTCATCAAAATCTTAATGGATACAAAATGAAATCAAACAATGACTTTGAATGAAATTGAGAAATATCATCTCCACATTTCAGATGGGTACTTGTCCTTGTTTTCCAAACTATACATTAAGATATTCACATGTTATAAACAAATTATGAACAATAATCTGTATTCTCCCAAGTAATTTTTTCATTTCAGGATGAAAGAATAAAGCCAATAAACCCATTTTTTACTGACATATTTACTTACACACACACAAATGGTAGATGGAATTGGTGAAGAAATCGTGTTTTCATATGTATATAGACATGTTTTATTATTTCCATATGTTTATGATCTAAAAAATTTCTTCCATGAACTTTTCAGTTATAAATTTGTTCATGAGTATAAATACATGACATATGGATTTTATATGCACATGCACATGTATTATTTTAAGCAAACGTATTTTACCTATAACTACACCTATTTCATATTACTAATATTACATAAATAGAGTGTCATAGTTAGTGTTTGATTGTTGTAGGAAGACACCATGATCATTGCAACTCTTGGGAATCATTTAATTGAGGGCTTTCTTACAATTTCAGAGCCTCTAAAAGAATCCATTATACCGATGAAGTACATTACCATTGTTGCAGGAAACATGAGAGCATGCAATCAGACACTGAAGCAATGACTGAGAACTGCATACTGATCTGTAGGCAGAGAGAGAAACTCTGGGCTTGGCATGGGCTTTTGAAAGGTCAAAGCCCACTCAATACTGACATACTTACTCCAACAAGACCTCACATCTTAATCTTTCTAATCCTTTCAAATAGTGTCACCTCTTGGGAACAAAATATTCAACTATGTGAATCTATATAGGACATTCATATTTGAACCACCACAGAGAGGATACATGTTTACATCACTGGGGGAAATGACTTAGGCTAAATTTTTTCAGATGGATGATAGTGTAAATGTCAAAAATGGTCATTTCTCATTGGATTAATATTTAAATGCTATTTATTGCTTTTTGGTAACTCTGAACAATTTATTATAACAACAAAGATGACCTAGCAATTGGACTAAAATATTCCACTCAGAAAAACTATTTCTAAATACCAAAAAATGACTTATGACTTATAACTCAGATTTTGACATTCTAAAATACATTTCTCTGATCACTGAGGTTTTCAAAAAGAAATTTAAAATATATAAAGTTGTCAAAATATTTTTGATATATTAATAAGATACAGTAGACAAAACCTTATCAATTGGTACATATACTCTGACTATATTATGAAATATTTATAGGTAATATTTATAAGAATATATATCATTATAAAATGTAAATTAATTCAAATTAATATATTGTATTCAAATATTAGTGTTAATATTAATGAATATTGATTAAATACTAATATAAGTATTTTGAAATAATTGAAGTAGGTTGGTAACCTAAAGGTGTTTTCTGTTGTGCTTAAATATTAAGATTTTATTACACAGAGACTGACAACTGGCCACGGTGGGATGAGGGAAGTTCTTCATTTTTATTTAGGCAGAAAAGAAGAGATGATGGGGAAGTTCTTCTGTGTATGTTTATCTTATTGGTTGTTGAATAAAGCACTGTTCAGCCAATGAGGCAGAAAGATAGGTGGGACTAGGAGTCGAGGAGGATTCTAGGAAATGTATGAAAGTTTGTGATCCAGGCAGGAAGTGACAAAGAAGACAGACTCAGAATATAAGCAGGGACAAGCAGGAAATCATCCTCTTCCTCCTCCTCTTGGTGGAGCCACCATATGATCCCAGGAGACAGGACACATTCCTTCAGCATCCTCCATAAGTATTGTAAAATATAAAGATTAGTAGTTATGGTTGATAATTAAGACTGAGCTACCAAGTAAGAAATCCTAGTCATTGGCCAACAGCATTGTACCTAATATAAGTCTCTGTGTGTTATTTTGACCACCCATGTGGCAGGTGGAACTCAGGAAGCTGGCTGAAAGACTTATCGTTACAAAGGTGCAAAAAATAAGAGATCACATAAAATGATTAGCCCTAATGGGAGTATTTATAGAATTCCTTCCCCTCTCCTCAAATCTCAAATCTAAAATGGGGAGAAGGGAGTAATAAAAGTTTACAACCTAGAGAAACAGATGGCTACAAGCAGCAATCTTGTAGACACTATAGGACAGCTGCAAAAATGAAAACAAAGCAGTTGCGACAGCATGCACAAGACCTGTGCAAGCCCACAATATACCAATTCTCAGGTTGGAATGAAAAGTTGGGCATACAGTCTCACTATTAACCTTGAGTAGACTTGTAATTCTTGGCTCCTGGATAAAGAAGGTTCATTGTTTTGTAAGACTGCAGTCCTAGTAAGTAGATGATGCTCCAGTGGAAGACTACACATTGAAGAGTATTTTGAATTACACAAATTCATCTTAATAATTTTTTTAAGTGACATGAAGTTCAGGAGATAGGAAAGTAGAGGTAGATTTCAAAACACATTGTGCAACCCTCAAAACTCTCAAAGAAACAAGAAAAACATTTTCATTTTAAAAATTGCAATTTGTACAATTTAAAACTTATGAGTATCCTTTTTAACCAGAAGCTATTACATTTGTCATAGATTTCTTAAGGGTAACAAACAAATAAGAGAAAATGTTCAGTGTAGTCCCTTACTCCAAAGCAAACACATTCATGAGATAAACCTTCTTCACTACTGCTGTCTGGGGGCACAACCTGCAGACAGAGCAGGGCTTTGAAAGAATACATGGAGAAAGCATAAACTAGACTTATCTGTCTGAGGGGGTTTAGGGAAATAAACATTCACACACTCTTGATGGCTTCCTTCTTCATTCTCTGTTCTCTTGTGTTCTGTGTTCTTTCTCCATTCCTCCTAATGTATAATTTTTTTACAACATATATATCCCAACAAATTTTTTCAGGCAATATAGTAATTACAATGTAGTTACATTCTGTTTTTCAAGTGAAAGAACACAAAACAAAACAAACAGTAGAAAACAGAATGTTTTCCATATTCCTTACATGATCAAACACTTTACATACTATAGATGAAAAACAAATTATCCCAAGAACCCACATACATACATATGCAAGCAACTTGTTACAGATTAATGGTGTGGGCAAGCAATCTATTTTTGTTTGATCTTTTACTGGCGGGCTGCATTTCAAAGCTACAAAGAAAGGGCCAATTAATTATTTTTTCGGAAAGGAAATCTTATAAAAAGTGTTTTAATTTTTATTTAAATAAAAGCAATCTTATTGTACATACCAATTCCAGTTCACACTCCACCCCCCCACCCCCCGCCGAATTCATTTGGATTTTCAGATTTTGAGGAATGCAGGTTTTCAGGATTTCCTTAGTGTCTGTTGCTATGCCCCCCTTTTCATTTCTGATTTTCTTAATTTGCATGCTTCCTCTCTAATGTTTGGTAAGTTTGGATAAATGTTTGTCTATCCTGTTAATTTCATTGTTTGGTGTTTTGGTGGCTAGCTTCTTGAGTTCATTGTATATTTTGGAAATCAGCCCTCCGTCAGATATGGGTTTGATTCTTTGCCTTCTTCTATACTAATTATTCTTAAGTTTGGTATTTTCACGGTGTCCCATATTTCCTGGATATTTTGTGTTAGGGACTTGTTGGACTTAAAATTTTCTTTGGTTGATGAGTCTATTTCACCTATTGTATCTTTAATACCTGAGATTCTCTCTTGCATCTCTTGTATTCTGTTGGTAATGCTTGCATTTGTCATTCCTTCTCATTTACCCAGCTTTTCTTTTTCAAGCATTCCCTCAGTTTTTTTCTTCTTTATTGCCTCTATTTCAGCTTTTCAGGTCTTGAATTGTTTATTTCATCTGTTTGCTTTTTCTTGGTTTTCCTTGCTTTGTTTTTTTTTTTTTTTTTTGATTTCTTGCATTTTTGGTTTGTTTCTTCTTCCATTGCTTTAAGGGATTTTCTCATATCCTCTTTGAAGGCCTCTATCACTTTCATGAAGTTGTTTTTAAGGTCATTTTCTTCTGTTTCATCTGCATTGTGATGTTCAGTTCATGCTGGTGTTCCTAGACTCTGGTGGTGTCGTATTGGTTTTTCTGTTGTTGGATGTGTTTTTATATTGTTTTATTTTTATCTCTTCTTCCAGTGGGTGTTGAAGGAGTCTGTTCCTTTCCTGGTGGGTACAGGACCAAAGTTCTCTTCCAGTAGATGCAAACAGGTCCAATTCTCTGATGTCTCTCCTCTTCCAATGGATAGAGGCAGGACTGTTACCAGGGCCTTGGAAGTTTCTAGGTGTATTGGATCCTGCAGAGATAGAATCGGTGAGCAGTCCCCAGGCCTCAGGTGTCCTTGTTCAGAGCAGAGGAAGGCAGCCTGGAAACAGATCCAAGCTTAGATAGTCCTGTGGATGGAGAAAGGACTGGTGCTGAGCCTTTGGCCATCTCTGGGTGTGTTGGATCCCATTGGGATGGGATACGCCATGAACAGTCTCTTCTTGTACTTTCATTGGCATGTCCTTCTTCAGGTTGAGAAAGTTTTCTTCCGTGATTTTGTTCAATGTTTTTTGTGCCTTTGAGCTGGACTTCTTTACCTGTTTCTATACCCATTATTCTTAGGTTTGGTCTTTTCATGGCACCCCAGATTTCCTAGATATTTTCTGTTAAGGATTTGTTGAATATAACAATTTCTGTGGTAATGAATCTATTTCCTCTAGTGTATCTTCAATACTTGATATTTTGTCTCCCCCAACCTTTGTTTTGTGTTGATTATGCTTGTATCTGTTATTTACCCAGATTTTCCATTTCGAGCATTCTCTTGGTTTGTTTTTGTTTTTTGCCTGTATTTCAGTTTTTAAGCCTTGAAGTGTTTGAATTGTTTCCTTCACCTTTTTGATAATTTTTTATGGCTCTCCTTGCTTTCTTTAGGAGATTTGTTCATTCTTGCAAGTTTTGATTTCTCTTTTTCTCTATTTCTTCCATTTTTTTGTCTTTTCTTCCCTTTTGTTAAGGGAGTTTCTCATTTCCTCTCTAAGTGCCCCTATCATCTTCATAAAGTTAATTTTAAGGCATTTTCTCCTGCTTTATCTGTATTAGGATGTTCAGGTATGCTCGTGTAGAACCCCCAGGCTCTGGTGGTGTCACATTAGTATTTATGTTGTTGAATGTGTTCCTATACTGTTGTCTACTCCTCTCTTCCTCCAACCAGTGCAGTTAGAGCTTGTGATTCAGGAAAACTTTTTTCCTCTACTTAGTGTAGTTGGGGTCTGTGACTTAGATCAATGATTTTTTCTCTCCCAGTGTGTGTGGTGTCAAGGCTCCAATTATGGCTGATGTAGTTCTGGATTGTTTGGGGTGTGCCTTGGGTACCCCCAGTTCTCTGGGCTTTCTTTTACAGTGGGAGTAATGTCAAGGCTCCAATGGAAGCAGCTGTGTTTTGGTTGGTTTGTGGATGCCCCCAGTTCAGTAATGTTTTGGTGGGCATGATGGGGTGTAACATGCCAGGTTAAGGGCCTCCAATGGAGGATGGGAGAAGGCCAGGCACTCACCTCTCCTGGTGAGGCAGGGCCAAGGATCTGATGGTGGTAGATATATGCTGGATGTTTTGAGGCTGTCCCCAGGTCTCTGTCATTTTGGTGTGTGGGATGGGGTGGCGTGTGCCTAAGTTATGGGCTGCCAATGAGGGGGAGTCCTCCCAATTCTATCTTTTGTCTGAGTATCTAACCAGTGACCGGATGGCTTACTGATTACTTGTTTTACCTGAATTTGCTCTTTGGAAAGGACAATACTTTGTTCTCACTGATGTAAATCCTATTCTGGTTATAGTTTTGCTTTAACTGCATTTAATTTTTCTTCCCAATCCACAATTATGTGGACTTCTACAATGTATTATCCATCATCATGGTACTCCACAAGGTATTACTTCTGATTAAATAACTCACTTCAAAATCAGAGAAGTGTGCCAATGCACCCATGATTATAGAAACCACTGGTCTTACTATGTTTCCTATAATGCTGGTGAAGGTGACATAATACAGAGATGGAATAACCTTTTGAAGGTGTATTTACACTGAAAATTAAGAAGCAATAGCCTGGCATGTTGGGACAAATGTTGTTAAGAAAACAGAGGATGCCTTCAATCATCATGCAATATATGATATGGGTTATCCCAAAGTTAGGACCTAAAGGTCCAAGAATCAATGGGAGAAAAGGGCATAGTTCAACTCACTATCAGTCTTAGTGACCAACTAGGAAAATTTTTAGTTTTTGTTTCCATGCCCTTAAAATCTGCTGGCATACTGATTTTTGGTCTAGAGTGGGAAGTACTCCTGCCAGCCTGACAACAAAAATTCCCTTAAACTCAAAGCACAGACAGACTTCATGCTGGCCACTCTGAGTTTCTAATGCCCCTAAACCAATAGGCTAAGAAAGGAATAACAGTGTTAGAAAGAGTAATGAATACAGATTACCAAGGGAAAATCTGATTGCTTTCCTATAATCTATGTAAGAAAATTTGTCTCTGGAATGCAGGATAATCTTTAGTGCATTTCTTGGTGCTTATTACAGTACACAGAAAATTGAAACAGCCTAATCCAGGTAGGACAAAATGCTCAGAACTATCAGGAATGAAGGTAAGGGTCATGCCTCCAGGTAAAGAACCAAGATCTGCTGAGGTACTTGCCAAGAATGTGGGAAATACAGAATGGGTACCTGAGGAAAGTAATTGTAAATACCAGCTGAGGACATTGCAGAAAATAACATTATATTTGAAATGAGTGTTTCTACCATATTTTGTTAAGAATATGTTTGTGCAGATATTTGTGCTTTCTGTCATCTATTTCTTTATCACATAATATCAATGGTTATCAGACTAAATTTCACATACTAAAATAATGTTCCTCAAGGGACATTGCCTGCTACTCTAAATTTATAATGTATTTGTGATTGTACTTGGAACAGTTATATTATGTTTAGGCATAAATATGACCTTATTAATTATATAGCTCATTTGTGATTATATGAAGGGTAAGTAAATCATGATTAGGTATCATTATATATGTTTAACATTTTCATTTTGAAATTAATCATAATGTAAATAGTTATGAATGTGTGTAAAGTTGACAAGTGATATGCTTGTGATGGCTATTCCTGGTTGTCAATTTGTTCACATATAGAATTAGCTAAAATCCATAATATAGCACACTTGTGAGAGATTTTTACTCTAGGAAATAGGAAGAGCCATTTCTAATACAGGTATTTGATGGAGGAAGACATATCTTTAATCCAGGTCATTATATCTGGGAAAGAATACCCTTTCAATCTTGATCATTTGAGTTGTGAAAACCAGCTTTAACCTGGGCATTAAGGAAATGGAAGAAGGAAGCTTTGACTTTTGCTCTTTGTCTGCTCTCACCTTACTAAAAAGACCATTATTTCACTGCCATTAGAAACTTCTCTTCATTATTCCAGAATATATTGATGACCAACTAGGACATGCAAGCTTGTGAATAAAGCAACTGTTGAATTCTTGGACTTTCCATACATAACCAGCCATCATTGAGTTACCTAAACTGTCACCTTTAAATGACTCTAACAAATCCCTTCTCTCTCTCTCTCTCCCTCTCTCTCTCTCTCTCTCTCTCTATATATATATATATATATATATATATATATATATATATATAATTCTATAAGTTATGCTACTCTAGAGAACTATGTCTAATACACCAGTTATTTCTTGTTCTCTCTACTCTTTGGTGTTTTCCATATAATACTCACCAAATCTTCATTACAATGAAGTTCCAAACATACACATTAAAAGCAAGAAAAATTACTGCATGAATATTCACTATTTTCCATTGTTCATCACCAGTGAAAAATATGGAATGCCTAAAATTGAAATGTTAAATTCCAACCTCAGAAAATATCTGTTAACCATGTGCAGCTGGCTAAACAATGCATGGGACATTTGATTGTATTTGGCACTTTTCAACTAGAGTAATCAGTATAGATTTGGATCATCATTAACAGGTCAACCTACAGCTGTTGAAGAGAGGTCATATGTGATAAGTGCTCATTACTAACATGGTAGGAAAGTGCTTACTTCACTGTAGGACCTTTGTGCTCACTTTTGAGCATATCAGAGACCCTGATGCCAGAAAGGTGCCTGTCTGAAATAATATTGTCTGTTTTGCATAATGTCTACAGCATTCCCAAATTATACCATAAATGCTACTTACTGGAAAATAGCACTTCACTGTAACACACACACACACACACACACACACACACACACACACACACACACACATATATATATATATATATATATATATATATATATATTGGAAATAATAAATAATATGATAAATCTTAAAGCACTATAATCAATTCCAATATAAACTCACCAATTTCTCTACATAAAATTGATACTTTTGTATTCCCATGAAATTAAGAGTACTTAAGACATTCTGTTTAATTTTCCTGGTTCACTCTGTAGTGTCACATGGGAATATATTATACTTGAAAAACACAAAGAAAAAGACTCAGGTGGTAGATGCACTCATTTACCAATATATTTTACATGAATAGCTACAAAATTATCTACCTTTCTAGCAAAACTCACCTAGTAAATACACAAGGAATTAATGCACAGTTATTTTCATGCTATTTTTAAATACACAAAGGATATCAATGATTTCTAACTCATGTTTCTACTGTGAAGCACTGCAAGTGCTCAAAGAGAAACCTCCTACAGTATAAAAGTAAGAATATGTACAATGATATCTGAAATGTGCCTCTTGGAGTTAGGGTCATTTCCAAGTAACATCCTATATCTCTTGCTTGCTAGTCTAGTATATACAGAAGAAGCCTCTAAGAACAAACTACAGTAATGGATCATAATACACTTTATCTGAGAATAAGATGTCAGCCATTCTCAACTGCAAAAAGACTAATGCCTTAAAAATCAGAGATGACTATTTGAGTAACATGAGAACTCAATTACCAAAGACATGAAGCCAAAGAATTCTTGAAATTGCCACAATTTATTATAATATTGCTGTTTATTTTCTCATCTTATATTCCAACCTAATTGAATTGAATTGGAAAATGGAAATTGTAACAAATTGCTCCGTCTACAAATCAGATGTATTATATGGGTTGAGAATAAGCTAAGAGAAGAGATGACAATGAAATTTTAGCCCTGACATGGCTATATTATAACTGAATATATATATATATATATATATATATACATATATGTATATCATAGTAGGATACAGAAAGTTACAAAAGATCTTATTTGAATGAAATAGTTATTTAAAAAAGAATACTACTACATGGTGGTGGTTGTACATGCCTTTAATACCAGCAATTGGGAGGCAGAGGCAGGGAGATATGTGTGAGATTGAGGCCAGCCTGTGATACAGAGAAAGTTCTAAGACATCCTGCGCTACGCAGTGAAACCATGTCTTGAAAAAAAGAATACTATTTTTATATATGTATTACCTATATACTAATTATTCAACAACATGTATTACAAAAGCAAAAAAAAATGGCTTGTGGTAGAAAACTTTCAGTGAAAATCATAAGAGAATATAACAAGGGGTGTCAGAATTCCATATGCATTTCTTAGAATCTCACACTTAAGAGTACTGTATGTGAACCTACATGGGAATAAAGACTGTGCATTTGTCCATATAGCCATGGCAGCATCTCAAAACTTAGCATGCTTAAAATAATTTAGAGAGCATCACAAATCATATGATTTTTGTTCCACCTCAAACCTTTATTTGCTAAATATGGAGTGACCAGAGATTCTCTATTTTGAAAAAGCTTATATGTCCTTCTATGGCATGTTTTAAGTTATTAACAGTAAAGAAATAACATAAAACATTACTATCTATATTTTGGCTTTTGAGTAACCAGAAGTTATCAGAGGGAGCTGATAGGTGGTAGTTGTCATGTCTATAATCTCAGCAACTGGGAAACAGAAGCAAGTGAGTCTCTGAGTTTGAGGCTAGGCTGGTTCAGGACTACACAGATTAAGCCTGTCAAGAAAAACTAAGGGGTATAGTATGTACATATTGCTCAATGTTGATCTCGCTGGTAGTAGGTTTTAATTTGTGTATGTTAACCTTTCCTTTTCCTGGAATATACTTCCATTGTATATAGTTTTTGCATCAAGCTTAAAATCTTCTTTAGAATAAAAAGGGAATTGTAGTAGCATCTTGCTGGTGAATCTGTAATGGTAGCCACACCCCTTTGGGCATGGCTTCTGACAGATAGAAGCAGAAGGAGGGAAGCCTAAGGTGTGTTCTTGCTTGTGTGGGCAGTTTCTCTTGGGTCAACCAATCCAAAAGGTAGGCAGAGAAGCTCTCCTGGGGTTCTTTATTATTATCTGTGTAAGTGTTCATCAATACACTCTCATTTATCATTTATCTTGGGTCTAGTGAAATCTTTACAACCTCACTTTCAAATGGGGAAAAAGATGATGAGTTATCAGAATGAAATTGTATCAGTTAGGGTTTGTATAGCTGTGTAGCTATAGCAGTATTGCTTATGAAAGAAAAATTTTAATTGTGGTAATGGCTTACAGTTCAGAGGTTCTGCCCATTATTGTCATGGTGGCATGAAGGCAGATTTTGTTCTGGCTACATCTTGATCAGAAGGCAATAGGAAGTGGACTGTCTCACTGGGGATGGATGGAGAATATACTTAACTTCAAAGCCCTCCTCTACGTTGATACACTTCCTCCACCAATATCACACCTGCTCTAACAAGGGCACATCTACAATAATGGCACTCCATAAGGGGAGCATTTCCTTTCAAACCACAATAGAAAGTTAGGTGGATAAATAATTGACTTTGCTTTAAAAATCAAGCTTCTTGTACCCTGCACCAATGGCTGATTTCTTTATTTCTTTGTGGAATAATATATAATCAATAAAGACAAAAATAAATGGCCATGCAGTGGTGGCCAATACCTTCAGCCCCAGCATTCGGGAAGCAGAGGCAGGTGGATCTCTGTGAGTTCAAGGACAGCCTGGTCTACAAAGCTACACAGAGAACCCCTGTCTCAAAAAAAAAAAAACAAAAAAAGAAAAAAGAAAAGAAAAGAAAGAAAGAATGAAAGAAGAAAACGAAAGGAAGGAAGAAGGAAGAAAAAAGACAAAAACCCCAAAACACAAGACAAGCCCAAGCAGATAGCAAAAGCACTGTTCTCACTTTCTCTCATAGCTCTTAGTAATTTTTGTATGCATTTTATATTTGCTAATATTTACTGTCACAATTGTCTGTTATTTTATGCCTTTAACTTAATATAATCACATCACATCTTTCTGTTGTCTTCATGAAATCAAAACAAAACTATCGCTGAAAAAGTCATCTGGATAATTTTCAAAAGTCTCTGTTTTTTCTTTTATAAAAATGTGAAACTCACCAACAATTGTCACCAGATTAAGAGGATGAAATCACATCACAAGTAATCAAACTTCACCTATTTTGAAGAACTTCAGTATCCCCAAAAAAGCAAGGGCTAATTCTTTTTGTGTAAAGAAATGTTCAAAACACCCTTTGATCAGTAGATGGGTGAGTTAGTATGAGATAAAGAACTAAAGATTTATAATCAGCCAATGTTTTCTACAACAGTTTTAGCTGAGATTCTCCTTAGAAATCAAATGACTCTCAGCATGGAGCAATGAACATTTGAGGGTTGGCAAGCACACTAAAAGTTTTTCTCAGTATCCTCATTTTCCAAAGCAATCATTGCAACTAACTGTAGCTGGAGATTTCACCATGCGACAGTTTGAATATTCTGAAATAAAGTTTGTAGATGAGCATGCTAATCAACAACATAAACCAGTAATTACATAATGAGTATGAATAGAACATGATTTCTCTGTGTTAAAAATCAGAACAAGGAAAGTAAAAGGAGAATATTACTTCCCAATATTTAATTTATCTAAGGACCTAAATGACATCCAGATTTGTGACATAGAATTATTTGTGACTTTCTATAAAATTTAAATTAAGTCTTATCATGAATTTCCTGATTTTTTGTGATATTGTTATTTTGCTTGAGACCATTAAGTATTTAATAAATGCTTACAATTCTGTTGCATCAGCTTCGCCAGTCTCCTTCTCCGAATTAATTCTGAGTTAAGAATCTTCAAGCATTTCAAGACAAAACTTCAACCAATGATCTACAGAATAGTTACACCTGTGGTATTCATAAAGGAATTCCTTGGGTGTTTTCATAGCAAATGCAGCCATGCCTCTTTGCTCTGTAAATGCTAGTACATTAGGCCAATTCCTATATGGGTCTCAATGCATATGATTATCCTTAACAAGAGTACTATATGTACAACCATATATTTGTATTTGCCTACCCACACTGATTTCAATTCCAGCCCTACTCAAAGCCCTATGAATAGTAATTTGTACATGACTCATAATGTTATTATGCACCTCAAAATAAAAGCATATAATGATTTCTTGTTTGTCATAGAATAAATAATTAAATAATCTATTTGAAGAATGTTAAGCATGTAGTGGGGGATCACAGCTTATTTCTTTATATATCTATATTTTGCTTGAAGCCACTTTCATATGTTGGAGAAGATACTATAATAGCTTTCTATGGAAAATAATCTCTTTATTCTACATTTCTCATGTATAATCTATTCCACACAGTAGCCTAAAAATACTGCTAAAAATATAAATTATATCATATGCCTATTATTCTTTCAAGGATCCATGACTTCTTCTTATACTTATTAAATTCTAACTTTCTTAACATACTGTAATCTACACTTGCCTGCTTACATATGCTATGGCACTTATTTCCTTTATTCTGCCTTTCCTCGTTGAACATGACTTTTTAACATAACAATGACAGCCAAACCTCAAGGCCTCCTTCCTTACTCTCTTGTTGCTTATTTATTTGTATTGGGAGAGGCAAAATTACATTTTAAATTTTCATGACTGTGACTTAGAGGTCCATAGAAAAAGCAATGCCACTGATCTGCAAGCCCCTTTCCTAAGGACAGATAGTTCCTGAAATACTGGAGGCTATTGTTTATGGTAGATAACCAGCCACATGCTTTTCACTCCCCTAAGTAAAATTTTGACCCATCTGCACTGAATGTACTTGATCACATGTGTATGGGAGGTTCACAGGCTAGAAATTACCTGGATGTGAGCTTGCCCCTGATTAGACATTATAGGAAGTACTAAAGCAGTGGTAAAGCCTAATTTGGGGGCCATCTTCTGGAAACCCATGGATCTTGCCAGAGACCATCCAACTTTCCAGTATTTAATTAAAACTTGCTTTGAGTTTAAACTGTGGCAGTGGTCTTATTCTTGATCGTTGGTAGTAAGAGTATCTATAATGCTGTTCCTCAATTAGTTACATGACTCTTTTTTTCTCTGCTGAGCCTGGTCAGTTCATTGTCTAATATTAGCTACTCAAAAAGCCATCCTTTGTCTTCCCTCATTTAGATATTACCTATAGCTCTTTCATCCCTTATTCAATAGTAAATTAACAGCATTTTTTGTATCATGTATATTACTGCCTTGATTTCAATTTTTCAGCTTTGCTTAATATAGTGTATAACATATGTTGCTGAATATTCTAGATTTGTTCAGTTGCACATGATATCTTGAGGAGTGAATAGAACACAGTAAGTGGTATTACATACTGAATATGTGAGTGGAAGCAAGAAAACATATGCATGTTCAACAATGTATGAGTATTCATAGATCTCAGTAACTGCATAAAGATTGAAGAGATTAGTCTACCCACAAACCATTTGTAATTTTACTCGTGAACTACTTTATCATACTGTAATAACATAACTATAGAAACTCCTCTTGGGATTCAATACTGAATCATTACAAGTCATTAAAATGTGGTATGTGCTAAAGCACACTCCATGCACCAATACCTAAATGAATGAATGTTTAAAAATGATCTTACAATGTAAAACATGAAACAAATAAGGGGAAATTCTTTGTTATATTTCCAGCATAATCTAACTTAATCACCATCTGCCATCACTTTTAGAAATGGTAGAGTATGTTGTAGAGGTGATCTCAGACTGAGATTACAATATAAAGGACTATAAACTAAGGATAATTTATGTAAAACAATATTAAAAGGAACTGAGAAGCAACACACAATAAGTAAAAAGTGGTAGGGTGTGACGAATGCTATATTCCTATTACTACATGGAGACAAATGTTGATATTAAGGTTGTCATATGCACTGGGGGGGTGGCACATGCCTTTAATCCCAGCAATCAGGAGTCAGAGGCAGGTGGTTCTCTGTGAGTTCGAGACCAGTCTGGTCTACAAGAGCTAGTTCCAGGATGGATTCCAAAGCTACAGAGAAACCCTGTCTTGGAAAAAAAAAAAGAATTGTCATATGCAATGTGATTTGCAGGAAAATACACAAAGAAAAAAAACATTGTCATACTCAGAAAAATACCACAAATTCTAAGGGACAAATACCAGCTTCAAAGAAAGAATTGTCTGAGCAGTGATAGCAACTGTTTAATGGCAGCATGGGAGGTAGTCTTGTGTTCAATTAATGTTAAGTCATAGGGCCTTGGTCATTCTTTCAGGATCTTCCCTGGATTCCTGAAAAGGCTTTTTCTTGTAATTTAAACACACTTCATCATTAAGGGATGTTCTCTAGGATTAGAGAATAATATAGAAATAGGTTGACTCATATAAACTATAATTTAAAAATAATTCTCAATAAAATCAATGAAACATAATATAATTTAGAAGAACTATTTATGGGTCTTTGACATATCAGTTGAAAGTCATGTAAAATAATTAGTTGCATTTAAACATCCACAATAAGTTAATAAGTGGAGAAAATGATATGAGAAGATAAACAACTTATTTCAATTTGGATTTAGCAAACATATATTTTAACATAATTATACTTCCCTCCTCATGGTTAAGGAACCAGTCACTGTCTTGTCCTTTTACAATAAATATGTAAAGAAGTTCACAACATGTTTAAACAACTCTTCTGAGGTGTGATGCAGTAATCATTGCAAAATTGTGATCACTGAGAAGATGAAAATGAGGTATAATACCAATTACTTCATGTACATTTCAGGATTCAGTGCATGAGGAACAAAAGTATATCTGTTTTATGAGTAAGACCTTAGAGTGCTTCTGGGACTTGTGCCTCTAATCCCAGAACTCTGTGCCAGAGATGTATCCCTGTGAGTTTGATGTCAGTTTAGCCTGTATATTTATCAACAAATAAGTTAACAAACACACATAGAGAGACTAGAGGTGGGGTGCAATAAATGAGATGTTCAGATTAATAAGGATAAGGGACAAAAATTGAGAAAGAATTCTAGAATGTTTACAGAAAATTACCATTTTATTGTAATATTCAGTAAAGAAGAATTCTTTCAGGGTATCACACTTCATGCTGGTAGCAAATTACTATCAAGAATCATAAATAAAAGAATCTACACAAAGTATTAACCCATAAAACTCATACCTTTGCAGTACGTCTAACCCCAGTTTTCACCAAAAAAAAAAAACCTGTAAATTCACTATAGCTATATTTAAAAATAAATTTTAATGAATCAATCTGATTTATAAATAAGCTACCCAATAGAAAATGGAGTATTTTCCAAACAAGAGCTCAATAATGTAAATATAATGAAGTATAATAAAAGCTAAAGTTTTCAAGTGACATTGAAGTTGTTGATAGAGATCATCTCTTCTTTCAACTTGTCCTCCTTCCTACAAAAGAATGGGACAACAGTGATTGGCATAACTGTCTGTCATATTTGACCACACTATAATAAGACTTTAAATTGACAGCAAACAAGTCTATACTAAATAATGAATCAATAGAGGTTACTAAATTCATTTCTGAATGATATGTCAAAGTAGAAATCAAGAAAAAAATCAAAAAATTCACATAAGTATATAAAGATGAATACACAACATAAAAGAAACTCTGGGTTATATTTCAAATAGTTGTGTGAAGAAAATGTTCAGCTCTAAGTGACTCAGTTAAAAAATCAGTAAGGGCATATATAAATGACTTAATGATACAACCAAAAATTTTCATCAAAAAAGAAGAATAAACTTGTTACAAACCCAACCACTGGAAAGAAATAATAAAAATCAAAGTGGAAACTATTATATTAGAAAGAAAAAAATGCTATGAAGAATTAACATGTTTGAGTTTATTTTTTAATTCAATCAGATTGACAGATATTGGCCAACCAACACAAAGAAAAAAAAAACCAAGGAAATTCACCTTAATAGAACCCTAAATGAACATGAAAACATAACAGACACCAAAATATGAAAAAATAAAAATTAATAGGAAATACTTTAAAAACCACCACTCAAATGAAAAAACCTAAAAAGAAATGGATTAGTTTATAGATGTAATTGAACTACCAAAATTCAGCATGCCAGATTCAACTGAACAATGAATATTAAATCATCAAGAAGAAAATAACCTAAAAAGATTTTAACAAATGTGGAGATTGAAATAGCAATAAAAACCTTCCACCTTTAGAAAAGTGAAGAGGTAGATAGATACAGAGCAGAATTATGTCATATTTTCAAAAACTAAAGATCAGCATTGAATATATTTTAACTAATTTTAAAAATAGACAGAGAAGGAGCTCTCCAAAATTCCTTCTATGAAGCTAGTATCACTCTAAAATAAAAACCAGAAAAAGGCCCAATAGAATACTGCAAATATTTATCATTTAAGAACAAAGATTTTAAAAAGAACAAAATACATGCAAACTAAATGGAGGCATATATATATATATATATAATATATATATATATATATATATATAAGATTCTCCTTCATTACCCAGTTGGCTTTTTTTCTTGAACTCAGGGATGGTTCATTATAAATAAGTCAATAAATATAATAAACCACTTCCATGGACTTAAAGATAAAATTCACATAATGATGTCAATAGATGTAGTTGCCAAAATTCAACATTCCTTTGTTACAGGAGTTCTAGAAAAATAGGACCAGAAGAAATATCCTTCAAAATAATATAATAAAAGCTGTATGTAAGAAGTCCACAGCAAAAATCATCCAAGATAGAAAAAAACATGAAGCAATCACACTGAAATCAGGATTATCCACTATGTGCATCTCTTTTATTAAAGTGTTCAAAGACTTGCTTGGACAATAAGTCAGAAGGACATACAAGTAAGAAAGATGAAGTCAAAATATCCTTATTTGCTGATGACACAATATTTTCCATAAGAGATCTGAAAAATTCAATGAGAAAACGTGTAAAATTGATAAACTGAGTAATATTGCTAGATACAGAATAGACCTACAGAGATCACAGTGAAGAAAAGTATACAGAAAAAAGATATTATGATCACATTTACATCTAAAATACTTTAAATAAAATATCTAGGAATAAGTCTAACAAACGAAAAGAAACCTTTAGAAAGAAAACATTAAATCTCTGAAGAAAAGGCAGAGAAAAATACTCATGGGTTGGTAGAAACAATATTGTAAAAAATTCGTGTTTTACCAAAGACATTCAGAAATTCAATGCAATCCAATCAAAAACATAACTCTTTCTTCATAGGAGTAGAAAAATAATTAAAATTCATATGGAACCACAAATGTCCCCAGTCAGCCAAAACAGTACTGATAATAGGACAGAGCCTTAGAAATAAGAACAGTATGGTACTAGTATAAAAACAGACTTGTATACCAGTGGAACAAAATTGAAGTCCCAAACATGAGTACACATATCTTCAGTCATTTAATATTTGAGAAAAATGCCAAAATCATATGTTGGAGAAAAGAAAGCATATTCAGCAAATGATGCTAAGAAACTTGGATGTATACACGCAGAAGAATAAAATTATACAGATTTACATTACCATGCACAAAATTAAGGTAAAGGGATCAAAGTCCTAGATATGAAACCTGAGATATTAAAACTACTAGAAGAAAAGTTAGGTGGTGCCCTAAATGATATAGATATTGAAATGGACTTTCTAGCTAGTAGTCCATTTGTCAAAGTATTAAGACCAATAATTGGCCTCAAATAACTGAAAAGTTTCTGCACAGCTAGGAAAAAACCCAACCTTGTAAAAAGGAACTCACAGAATGTAAGGTAATTTTGCCAGCTATCCATGTGATAGAGTATTAATATCTAATATATATATTAATATCTAATAGATATTAATATCTAATAGATATTAATATCTAATATATATATTCATTATATATATATATATATATATATATATATAATGAAAAGATTCATGTAACAACAGGGTCTGGGATATAAACAGAGAGTTCTCAACATAAAATAAATAATGGGTAAGAAATACCTTCTTTTAAAAGATGTTCATCGTTCCTATAAATTATGGCAATGAAAAATAAAACATTGAGATTTCATATTACTTTAGCCAGAATGGCAAAGATCAAAAGATAACCAATAACAAATGCTGATGGAGATATAGAAGAGAAAGAGACGTCATTCACCGTTCATGGGATTAAACTTGTGTAGCTTCTATAGAAATCAGTGATGAATCTTCAAAATCCTGAAAACAAATCTACCATATGACTCAGCTTTATTACTGCAGAAAGAAACCGTGTGTGTGTGTGTGTGTGTGTGTGTGTGTGTGTGTGTGTGTGTGTGTTGGCATGAAAAACAATGCAAAAACTATTTTCACAAACTTTTGAGAGGATGGAAATAATAGTAAAATTTCACGAATAAATGCTAAAATATAGGCCATTCAGAAATAGACCCAATAGTTGAGATGGCTTAATTAGATCATAAATTGTTGAAACATGAAAGAAAAATTACAGTACAATTGTGAAAAACAGTGGTAAGTTGAGTATGCATAATATAATGAAACTCGGTATTGATGGTTGTCTTAGTTTCCTTCTTTATTTCCATGATTAACACAATAACCAAAAGCAACTTGTGGTCAAAGTGTTTGTTTGTTATACATCCTGATTAGAAGTTCATTATTGAGGGACGCCAAAGCAGGAATACAGGAAGTGGAAGAACTTGGGGACAGAAATAAAGTAGAAGCCATATACTTGCTCATGATGTTTACTGGCTTTTTCCCATCATTTACTCAGCTTCCTTTTTTCCACTGTCCCGGAAAATCTGTCCAGGGTTAGCCTCAGCCATAGTAGATAGATTTTCCTACATTAATCAAGAAAATCCCTCAGATTAGGTCACATGCCAGTATGATGTAGGTAATCCTCAGTTTATTGTCCTCTTCAAAAAGGACCCTAGTATTGTGTCAAGTTGACCAAAATATTAAGCATTGCAATGGCATAATGTGTAGTTAGGTTTTTTTTTGTTCACTTTTGGCTCATTGGACTCTTTGGGGGAACTGCAACCCAGCTCCCAAATGAATCATATGGAGGCTTATTGTTTCTTATGAATGCCTGGCCTTAGCTTGTCTTATTTCTAACCATATTTTCTTATCTTAAGTTATCCCACAAAACTTTGGCCACTTGACTTTTATATCCTATATACTTTATTTCTTATTCAGTGGCTTGTTGTGTAGCTAGGTAGCTTGTCCTTGGTATCACTGACTTCTCCTCCTCCTCCTCCTCCTCCTCCTCCTCCTCCTCCTTCTTCTTCTTCTTCTTCTTCTTCTTCTTCTTTTCTTTCTCCTTTATATTTTCTTCCAGATTTCTCTTCCTATGTATTCTCTGTGCCTGCCAGTCACACCTATTCTTACTCCTGCCTTGTAACTGGCTGTTCATGTCCTTATGGACTGCTCCTTATTAGATATTTTATACAGGCACAGTAACACAACTTCACAGAGTTAAACAAATGTAAAATAAAAGAATGTAATACAAATTTGCATTATTGAACAAATATTTCACAGAATAAATGGATGAAACACATCTGAAAATAGTATTCCACAACAATAATAACTTGAACACACCTATTGACTGAAACAGTGTCAGACTTCTGCAGACTTCCCATGAACCTTGCAAAAGTTTCACAGTAAGAATCTGGAGAAATTATCATATCACCCTAAGAAGGGGAAGGAAACAGGACTCAGCAATCAATGCTCCATTGACAGCAATTATACATTAAGTGGAAACAAGAAAAAATATATTTCAAATAAAAGAAATTAAATTTTTGTGAAATAAATTTTAAATATTAAATTTTACAAAGAAAATAAATTGAAAATGTGCCTGATTCCATTTTTCTTTCAAAAACTTATGAAGACCTAAATCTTTTTTAAAAATTTTTCCAAGAAATTATTTTATTAGTTCAAATTATAAACAAGCCTGCTTCGCTTGTCAATCTGCTTCCTCTCTCTCCCCTCCTTCCCCACACCCCACCAACTCCCCACTCCATATCCCCTCTGCTCCCCAATGAAGGTAAGACCCTCAATGTGGGATCCTTAAAGTGTCATATCATCCTGGGCAGGGTCTAGGCCCTTCCCCATGCATCCAGGATGAGAGTGCATCCCTCCACATGGCATGGGCTCCCAAAATCCATTCCTATACGAGGAATAAACACTGATCTACTACCAGAGGCCCCATAGAGTACCAAGGCCTCCTCACTGACATCCACATTCAGGGGTCTGGATCAGTCCCATGATGGCCTCCCAGACATCAGTCAGGGGTTCATGTGCTCCCCATTGTTCAGGTCAGTTGTTCGTGTGGGTTTCACCAGCCCAGTCTTGACCTCTTTTCTCATCACTTCTTCCTCTCTGCAACTGGGTTCCAGGAGTTCAGTTCAGTGTTTAGCTGTGGGTGTCTGCCTCTGCTTGCATCAGCCACTGGATGAAGGCTCTGGGATTGCATATAAGGTAGTCATCACTCCCATTATAGGGAAAGAACATTTATGGTAACCTCTCCACTATTGCTTAGATTGCCAGGTGGTATCATCCTTATAGATCTCTGGAAACCTCCCTAGTACCAGATAATCTCCTCAATCCTATAAGGGCTCCCTCTATTATGGTATCTCTCATCCTGCTCTCCTCTATTTTTCCCCAGACTCAACCTTCCTGCTCCCACATTTCCTTCTCTCCCCTCCTCTTCTCTCCCTCCCTTTCTCCCAGTTCCCTCTCCCATCTCCCATGCTCCCAATCAGCTCAGGAGATCCTTTCCCCTTCCCTTTCTCTGGGAGGGGGCATGCATTCTTCTCTTGAAGTCCTCCTTGTTTCCTAGTTCCTTTGGTGATGTGAATTCTAAGCTGGTAATCCTTTGCTCTATGTCTAAAATTCATATATGAGTGAGTACATACCGTCTTTGTCTTTTTGTGACTGGGTTACCTCACTCAGGATGGTTTCCTCTAGTTCCACACAAACTGAAAGAAGACTGGAAATATAAAAGCTGAGTAAATGATCAGGAACTACAGATGCAACCATAACCAACAAATACAAGAAATGGAAGAAAATCTAATGCATTGCAGATGTACCAAAGGAAATTGATTCATTGAACAAAGAAAATCTTAAGTCAAACAACCATTTATGGGCCACTGTGAAAAGAACAAACCTAAGAATAATAGGTAAAGAGGAAGGTAAAGAAATCCAGCTCAAAAGCACAGAAATATCTATACAACAAAATCATAGAAGATATGCTCCCAACCTAAAGAAGGACATGCTTATGAAAGCATAAGAAACTTATAGAACACCAAATAGAATGGACCAAAATATGTCATCTGGACACATAATTATCAAACCACTAAACATACAGAATACCAAGACCTGCAAGGAAAAAACAAAACAAGTAACATATATAGGCAGATATTACAGAATTACACATGACTTGTCAATGGAAACTCTGAAAGCCAGAAGGTCCTGGATAGATAGATGATCTACAAACACTAAGAGACCAGGGATGTCAGCTCAGACTACTATACCCAGCAAAGCATTCAATCTCTATAGATGGAGAAAACAAGATATTCTTTGACAACACCATATTTAAATAATACATATCCACAATCCAGCACTACAGAAAGTACTGCAAGGAAAACACCAACCCAATGAAATTAGCTACTCACAAAAACATAAGCAATATGTAATTCCACATTACCAAAGGAAAAAGAGAAACACACCCATGATACCACAAACAACACCAAATCAAAAAATAACAGGAATCAAAAATCAGTGGTCATTAATATCCCTTAATATCAATAGTCATAATTTGACTATAGAAAGACACAGGCTAATAGAATGGATATGAAGACATAATCTATTCTTCTGCTTCATACAAGAAACACATCTCAACTTCAAAGACAGACATTAACTCAGAGTAAATGGTTGGAAAAAGATTTTCCAATTAAATGGACCCAAGAAACAAGCAGGG
This sequence comes from Cricetulus griseus, assembly GCF_003668045.3. Taxonomy (NCBI): domain Eukaryota; kingdom Metazoa; phylum Chordata; class Mammalia; order Rodentia; family Cricetidae; genus Cricetulus; species Cricetulus griseus. The sequence continues at coordinate 134,059,675 of NC_048599.1, forward strand.
GTAGCAATCCTAATATCAAAAAATTAGACTTTAAAGTAAAATCAATCAAAAGAGATGAAGGAGGTCACTTCCAAACATCACAGGAGAAATCTATCAAGATGAAATCTGAATTCTGACCATCTATTCCCCAAATACAAGGGTATCCACATTCATAAAAGAAACATTACTAAAATTTAAATCACACCTAAAACCCCATACACTTATAGTGGAAGACTTCAAAATCCCAATTTCACCACTAGACTGGAATACCAGACAGAAACTTAAATAAATAAATAAATAAATAAATGAACTAACAGAAGTTATGACACATTTGGGTTTAACAGACATCTACTGACATTCCATCCAAAAACAAAAGTATATGCCTTCTTCTCAGCAACTGATGGAATCTTTTTCTGAAATCAACAACATACTCAGCAACAAAGCAATCCTCAATAGATAAAAAAAGAAATTGGAATAATCCCCTGTATCTTATAAGATCACAATGGTTTAAAGTTAGAATTCAACAACACCACAAATTGCAGAAACCTTACAAACTCAAGGAAATTGAATAATGCTCAATTGTATCACAACTTAGTCAAAGCAAAATTAAATAAAGAAATTAAAGACTTCCCAGAACTCAATTAAAATGAAGGTACAATATAACAAATTTATTGGGCACACTGAAAGCAGAGCTAAGGGGAAAATTCATAACACCAACTACCTACATGAAGAAACTGGAGAATACTCCCACTAGACTTAACATCACACTTGAAAGCTCCAGAAAAAGAAGCAAGCTCCCCCAGGAGGACAAGATGCTAGCAAATAATCAAATTGGGGAGTGAAATTAATAAAGTAGAAACAAAATAAAACAATAAAAAATAAACAGGGTTGGTTCATCAAGAAAATCAACAAGATAGAAGAGGTTTATCCAAAATAACAAAAGGCACAGAGAGTATATGCAAATTAAAAATCAGATGGAAAAAGGACATAACAATGGATACTGTAGTAATCCAGAGAATCATCAGCTCATATTTTGAAAATCTGTTCTCCACAAAATTGGAAAATTTAAAGCTAATGGACAATTTTCTGTATAGATATCACTTACCAAAATTAAATCAACAACAGATAAACAATTCAAGTAGACCTATAACACCCACTGAAATAGAAACAATCATCAAAAGTCTCCCAACCAAAGAAAACCCAGTACCAGATGGTCTCAGTGCAGAATTCTACCAGAAATTCAAGGAAGAGCTAATATCAAAACTCCTCAAAGTCTTCCAAACAATAGAAGCAGAAGGGTCATTGCCAAACTCTTTTTATGAAGCTACAATTACATTGGTACCAAAACCACACAAAGACACAATTAAGAAAGAATACTACAGACCATTCTTCCTCGTGAACATTACTACAAAAATACTCACTAAAATACTGGCAAACACAATCCAAGAACACAATAGAAAAATCATCTGCCCTGATCAGGGGGCCTCATCCCAGAGATGCAGGGATGGTTCAACACATGAAAACGTGTCAATGTATTGTACCATATTAAAAAAAGAAAGGAAAAACCCTAAGGATCATCACACTAAATGCTGAAAAAGCCTTCCACAAAATCTAACACCCTTCATGATAATGGACTTGGAGTGATCAGGGATAAATCGGAACACACCTAAACTTAATAAAAGCAATATACAGTAAACTAACAGCCAACATCAATCAAATTATATAGAAACACAAAGTGATTCCTCTAAAATCAGAAAAGTACAACACTGTCCACTCTCTTCATATCTACTCAATATTGTACTTGAAGTTCTATCTAGAGAAATAAGATAATAAAAGGAGATCAAGTGGATACATATTGGAAAGAAAATAGTCAAACTTTCACTACTTGCAAATAATATGATAGTTTACATAAGTGACCAGAAAACTTCTACTAGGAACTCCTACAGCTACTAAACACCTTCAGCAAAATGGAAAGATACAAGTTTAACTCAAAAAACAAAATCTGTAGCCGTAATATATATAGACAATAAATTGGCTGAGAATGAAATCATAGAAACATCACCCTTCACAATAGCCACAAACAACAAAAATATCTGAGGGAATTTCTGACCAAACAAGTAAAAGACCCATATGACAAGAACTTTAATGTTTAAAGAAAGAAATTAAAAAGATATGAGAGAATGAAAAGATCTCCTATGCTCTTGGATAAGTAAGATCAACATAGTAAAAATTGCAATCCTACTATAAGCAATCTACAGATTCAATGAAACCCCCACCAAAATTCTATCAAAATCTTTCACAGACCTTGAAAAAACAATATTCAACTTTATTTGGAAAAACAAAAAACCCAGAATAGCCAAAACAAACCTGTAGAATAAAGGAACTTCTGGAGGCTTCCCCCATCCCTGAGTTCAACCTCTACTATAGAGCTGTATTGATGATAACAGCTTGGTATTGACACAAAAACAGACAGGTAGACTAATAGAATTAAATTTAAGACTCTGATATTAATCCACACACCTATGAACACCTGATTTTTTGCAAGGAAGATAAAATTATACAATGGAAAGCAGAAAGCATCTTCAACAAATTATGCTGGCATAACTGGATGCTGACAAAACTCAAGTCCAAATGGATCAAAGACCTCAACATAAATCAACCACACTGAACATCTTACAAGACAAAGTAGGAAGTACTGTTGAATGCTTTAGCATAGGAGACCATTTCCTGAACATAACATAAGTAACACAGACACTGATATCAACAAATAATAAATGAGATCTCCTGAAACTGAAAAGCTTCTGCAAAAGAAACAGTCAACAAGACAAAACAGCAGCTTACAGAGTAGACAAAGGTCTTCAGTAACCCCACATGTGACAGAGAACTGATCCCAAAAATATAGAAAGAATGCAAGAAGCTAGTTAAAAATACCAAATAATGCAATTAAAAATGGAGTACAGATCTAAATAGAGAATTCTCAATAGAGGAATCTCAAATTGCAAAGAGGCCATCAGGGAAATGCAAATCATAGAATCTGAGACACCATCTTGCACCTGTCAAACTGACTAAAATCAAAATCACCAATGATAGTTTATGCCAGAGAGGATGTGGAGAAAGAGGAACACTGCTGTTGGGAGTGCCAACTTGTACAGCCACTTTGGAAATCAGTATGGCCACTCTTCAGGAAAATGCAAATCAGTCTACCACAAGATCCAGCAATTCCATTCTTAGGCATATACCCCAAAGAAGCACATTCATACAACAAGGACATCTGTTCAATGATGTTCATAGCAGCACTATTTGTAATAGCCAGAAACTGGAAGCAACCTAGATGCCCATCAACCAAAGAATAGATGAAGAAAAGTAGTACATTTACACAATGTAATACTAATCAATGAAATCTTGACATTCATGGCAAATGAAAGGAACTAGAAGAAACCACCCATGAGTGACATTACCTAGACCCCTAAAGAAAAACATTGTATATACTCACTAATAAGTGGATATTAGACATAGAGCAAAGGATAACCAACCTACAATCCACAGCCTCAGAGATGATAGGAAACAAGGAGGACCCTAAGAGAGACATACATGGAGCCCTGAGAAGGGGAATGGAACAAGAAGTTCTGAATAAATTGAGAGCATGGGGGTAGGGGAGGGATGTAGGAGAAAGAGGAGGGAGAAGGAGAGGGGAGAGGAGAACATGAAGGATATGGATGGTTGAGTTGGGGGAAGAACAGAGAAGGAAAGCAAGGAAAGAGAGCTTAATAGAGGGAACCATCATGGGTGTATCAAGAAATGTGGAACTAGAAAAATCCCCAAGAATCTACAAGGATGACTCCAGCTAAGAATCTAAGCAACAGTGGAAAGGCTACCTTAAATGCCCTTCCCCTATAATGAGATTGATGACTAACTTAAATAAAATTATAGAGCCTTCATCTATTAGCTGATGGAAGCAGATGCAAAGATTCATAGCTAAGGATTGAGTAGAAATCCTGGAATCCAATAGTAGAGTGAGGTGTGATAAGCAAAGGGGTCAAGACCATGCTGGGTAAATCCACAGGAACAGCTGACCTGAACAAGTGAGATCTCAGGGATCCCAGACTGATTAACTGGGGAACCAGTGTAACACAGAACCAGGCCCCCTGAACATGGGTGTCAGTTGGAGGACTTTGGCACTCTATTGGGGCCTCTGAGAGTGGAATCAGTAGTTATTCCTAGTTCATGTATGGGATTTGGGAGCCCATTACCAATGGAGGGATACTCTCACTGCCTATATACATGGTGAAAGGTCTAGATCCTGCCCCAAATGATGTAACAGACTCTGATGATCCCACATGGGAGGCTTCACCCTCCCTGAGGTGTGGATGGAGTAGGGGTGGGGAGCAAGAAAAAGAGATAACTGGCATTAGTATGTAAAATAAGATGGTTTTTAATTTAACTAAACATTAATTTAATAAATAAATATATGCAAGGCACACACCTGATGGGGCAAGTCCTTCTGTGTATATTTATCTTATTGGTTGTTGAATAAAGTACTGTCAGCCAATTAAGAAGCAAGTTAGGTGGGACTAGGAGGCAAGGAGGATTCTGGGGAATGTAGTAAAGATATCCAGGCAGAAAGTAACATAGCAGGCAGACTCAGAATATAAGCAGGAAATTCTTCTTGCTCTCCCTCTTCCTCCTGCTCTCTTCTATATAGAGCTGCCATGTGATCCTGGTAAGAGGATGCCATTGGAAGGTATCCTGGATATGATGCCTTATAAAATATATAGATTTATGATAATTAAGACTGAACTAGCATATAAGAAAACCTAGTCAATTGGCCAGCAACATTGTAAACTAATATAAGACTCTGTGTGTTATTCTGAGCACCCATGTGGCGGCGGGGCTCAGGTGGATGGAGTAAAGACTTACCATTACACACACTTTAATCCCAGCAGCCAGAAGCTAAGAGGTGCACACCTTTAATACAAGGAGTCAGGATTAAGCGTTAGAATGATCTCATTGAATCCAAGGCCACCCAGTTCTATAAAAGATATATCTAGTCCTAAAGAGAAATATCCATTCCTTTGATCCCAACAACTAGGATCATATGCCTTCAATCCCAGCATTAGGAAGGCATGTAAGAGAGGACTAAAGTCAGCATCAGGAATTCATTCTCCAACCACATTGAGGATAGGAAGACATTCAATCTCAGGATTCCATGTTGAGGAGAGGCAGCAGGTTCAGCACATTCAGACTTTGGTAGTGGTAAGAACTAGTAGACTGCTACTCTACTTTTCCTATCTTCAGCTTGAAATTTGAACCTCAAAATCTGTATCCTGGTCTTTTAATTTTCATGCTACATGCATACATGATTTCTTCTCTGACAGTGCCTTTTTTCTCTCTTTATCTTTGTTTGGAATTCCTGACTAGGTGTGGTCTGCTGTCCATTGGCTGAAACAGCTTTATTCATCAACCAATAAAACAACACATATATGCAACTTACAGAACGACATCATACATCAACTGCTCAAGTACAAGACCACTACCTTAGTTTAAAGTCAAATTTGAAGGGTTCAGATGTGGTTTCCCAAAAATGGCCCAAAGTAACATTTGCACAGACTTAAAGTATTTCACATAAGGTCCACTCAGAGGCAAGCATATATATATCCTGATGCATTTTTTGCCTATATTACTCCAACCTACATCCAATCATGGGCAACCATACAGATTGATGTGTTTCCTGCCTGTGAACATCCCACCTGCATGTGATCAAGCACATCCAGTGCATATGGGTCAAACAAAATTCTTTATGGGAGTGAAAACTTGTGGCTTGTTGTCTCCTATACACTGTGGCCTACAGCATATCAGGAACTATGTGTCCATGGGAAGGAGGCTTGCAGATCAGAGACATTTGTCTTCTTTTTTCCAACTTTTTTTTATTTGAATTAGAAACAGGATTGTTTTACATGACAATCCCAGTTCCCTTCCCCCACCCATCCTCTCCTAACCCCCTCAACTAAAACCTTATCTGTCACATATCTTTTCTACTCCCTCTGGATGGTGAGGCCTTCCATAGGGTGTCATCAGAGTCTTTTGTATCCTTTGGGATGGGGCCTAGGCCCAAACCTGTGTGTCTTGGCTCAGGGAGTATTCCTCTATATGGAATGGGCTCTCAAAGTCCACACCTATGCTAGGGATAAATACTGGGCTTCTACAGGAGGTCCCATAGATTTCTGAGGTTTCCTCATAGAAACCCAGGTTCCTGGGGTCTGGATCAGTCCCATGCTGGTATTCCAGCTATCAGACTGGAATATGTTCAGGTCAGCTGTTTCTGTGGGTTTCACCAGCCTGGTCTGGACACCTGGGTTCTTCACTCATCCTTCTCTGCATCTGGGTTCCAGTTCAGTTCAGTGATTAGTTATGGGTATTTGCTTCTACATCCACCAGCTGCTGGATGAAGGCTATAGGATGGCATATAAGTCAGTCATCAATCTCATAATCAGGGGAGAGCATTTAAGGTAGCCTCTCCTCTGTTGCTGAGATAATTAGCTGGTGTCATCTTTGTAGATCTCCAGACATTTCCCTAGTGCCTGATTTCTCTGTAAACCAAAAATGTCTTCCTCTATTATGATATCTCCATTCTTGTTATCATGTATTCTTCCCCGACTCGTACTTTCTGCTCCCTCATGTCCTCAGCATCCCTCTTTTTCTCACCTTCTCATTCTCCTAGCTCCCTCTCCCCTCTTTCCATGCTCCCAATTTGCTCAGCAGAACTTGAACCTCTCCCCTTCTCCAGGGGAACCTGTATGTCTCTCTTAGGGACCTGCTTGTTTATTAGCTTCTTTGGCAGTGTGGATTATAGGTTGGTAACCCTTACTCTATGTCTAAAATCATCATATGAGTGAGTACATACCATGTTTGTCTTTTTTGCAATTGGGTTACCTCCCTGAGAATAGTTTCTTCTACATTCATCCATTTTCCTGCAAACTTCAAGATTCCATTGTTTTTTTTCCCACTGAATAGTATTCCATTGTGTAAATGCACCACATTTTCTCTATCCATTCTTCAGGTGGGGGGCATCTAGGCTGCTTCCAGTTTCTGGCTATTACAAATAGTGCTGCTATGAACATCGTTGAACATATATCCTTGTTGTATGAATGTGCTTCTTTTGGGTATATGCCTAAGAGTAGAATTGCTGGATCTTGTGGTAGACTGATTCCATTTTTATATTAGGAGACGCCATACTGATTTTCAAAGTGGCTGTACAAGTTGGCACTCCCACCAGCAGTGGAGAAGTGTTCCCCTTTCTCCACATCCTCTCCAACATGGACTGTCATTGGTGTTTTTTTATTTTGGCCATTCTGACAGGAGTAAGATGGTATCTCAGAGTTGTTTTGATTTGCATTTCCCTGATGCCTAGGGATGTTGAATACTTTCTTATGTGTCTTTCAGCAACTTTAGATTCCTCTATTGAGAATTGTCTATTTAGTTCTGTATCCCACTTTTTAATTGGGTTGTTTGGTGTTTTGGGGACTAGCTTCTTGAGTTCTTTGTAAATTTTGGAGATCAGCCCTCTATCAGACATGGGGTTGGTGAATATCTTTTCCCAGTCTGTGGGCTGCCGTTATGTCTTGCTGTCTCCTATGCTTTACAGAAGCGTCTCAGTTGCAGGAGGTCCCATTTATCAATTGTTGACCTCAATGTCTGTGCTACTGGTGTAGTAGTGTTCAGGAAGCCGTCTCCTGTACCAATTAGTTCAAGGGTATTTCCCACTTTGTCTTCTAATAGGTTCAGTGTATCTGGATTTATGTTGAGATCTTTGATCCATTTTGACTTAAGTTTTCTGCAAGGCGATAGGCTTGGGTCTAACTGCAGTCTTCTACATGTCTGCAACCAGTTATGCCAGCACAATTTGTTGATGATGTTCTCTTTTTTCCATCATATAAATTTGGATTGTTTGCCAAAAATCGGGTGTTCATAGGTGTGTGGGTTAATATCAGGGTTTTCAATTCTATTCCATTGCTCAACCTGTCTATTTTTGTGTCAATACCAAGCTTGTTTCAGGACTATAGCTCTGTAATAGAACTTGAAGTCAGGGATGGTGATGCCTCCAGAAGATCCTTTATTGTACAGGGATGTTTTGGCTATCCTGGGTCTTTTGTTTCTCCATATAAATTTGAGAATTGTTCTTTCAAGGTCTGTGAAGAATTGTGTTGGGATTTTGATGGGGATTGCATTGAATATGTAGATTGCTTTTGGCAAGATTGCCATTTTTACTATGTTGATCCTACCTATCAAGAGCATGGGAGATCTTTCCATTTTTTGATGTTTTGTTTTTTTTAATTTAAATTAGAAACAAGCTTGTTTTACATGTCAATCCAAGTTCCTTCTCCTTCCCCTCCTCCTTTGCCCTCCACTGACTCCCTATCCCATCTCATTTCTGCTCCCCAGGACGATGAGGCCTTCCCTGGTGGATCTTAAAGGTCTGTAATATCATTTGGAGCAGGCCCTAGGCCCTCCCCATGTTTCTAGGCTGAGAGAGTATCTCTCTATGTGGAATGGGCTTCCAAAGTGCATTCATATGCTAGGGATAAATACTGATCTACTACCGGAGGCCCTGTAGATTGCCCAGGCATCCTCACTGACACCCACATTCAGAGACATTTTTTTTTTCATGGATCTATTACATATACTCATTAAAATTTAAAATGTTCCTTCAGCTCTCACAATTGTCACATGAAATTAAGATTCATTCAGTTGAGACCAGATAATAAACTAGGAAGGAGAATGTCTAATTGGAATTTATGAAGATGAAGCCATAAAACAAGAGAAACCTCGAGTTATTTCTGGAATAGATCTAGATTTTGTAGCGGGTATTCCACTGTTAACTCTCCTAATAAAGAAGAGTTCCCCCAGTGTGCTCTGTGTAGGTTATGTGGTAGATGTAAGAAATAGCCACTACAGGCCCAAAGACTAGATTTTTGGTATTACTAGGTGGTGCCTTATACACAAGTTTCTCTGTAAGCTGCTTATTGATTGGCAGCTTCCAGATATTTTTAACAAATGACTTTTAACTCTATTTGATATTTATCCTTCTGACCATAGATTTTATGGAATGTCATGGGAGAAATGTTGGTAAGGTGATAAGCATTCTGAGGTAGTCTTTTCCTTAGAACATCAATTCCTGAAAGTAGCCATCAATTTCTCTTCATAGAATGCCAAAAATCCCCAAGCCAGACGTTTTTCTCATACTGTTTTTAAAGAGTACTGAAAACAAGTATAAAGAGAGAGAGAACAAAGACTTACCACTCAAGAATAGCTTATATAATGTTTAAAGTGTTGCTTACTTTCCCCTTTCTCATTCATACTCACCAAAGCACCCACACATTTTAAATATTTAATACTTAACTTTTGAATATATCTCAGCAGAGAAAGTGGGATCACAGTTACATTTCATTTATTACAATCAGGGTTTAATTTTTTGCTATGTCATTTATCACTTTTCCATTTGCTTCCTTCACAGGGTGCAGCATGCAATCAACTACTTGTCTATTTGAAGGTGAACTTTCTCTCTAAGTATTGTATAATATATATGTGATTTGGAGACAGGGACATGCAATGTAACCTTAACTCTGGAACTTTGAATCAAGAGGTTGGTTTTGTCATATTTGGACTTATATTACATAATTGGGTGTCCTACATTAAAGCTTTACTATAATGGGACCCTGCTGAGTTTAAACTGTGGAATAAACTGCAAGACCATGCATTGAAATCTTCAAAAAGGATGCCCCCCCATATGCACACTTACAAATTTAAAGCTAGTTTTTTTTTTTTTTTGTCTTCTATGGCTTCCTAGTGCTTGCTATCAAATAGTATTGATATGAGTAGTTTTGTGTGGGTAAGAAATTCCAAGAGAAATGCAAATTCTATTATGAGGAAAAAAATTCACTCCATCAGCCATGTTGTAGAGTTCAGATTTTCAGCTCCCACCTCCCCAGTAGGAATGAGGAATTAAGAAGAATTTCATGAAGTTCTTTAAGACTGATATATCACTCTCTTATCTTTATTGTTCCGAAGACCCCAGGGAGATTTCGGCAACCAATGAAGAGACTTGGATGCAGCAAGAAGAAATCAAGTTCATTAAACAAGGGGAAAGATTTAGAATATGTTTACAGGACAAGTCCCCAGGTTAAAAGTATAAAATATATCATAAAATATGCTAAATTTCTCCACCAAAGTCTAATCTGTATACAGATTTTTTGTAGTTAATCTTGTATCCTGCTACTTTGCTGAAGGTGTTTATCAGCTGTAGGAGTTCCGTCTTCGAGTTTTTTGGGTCACTTATTTAGACTATCATATCATCTGCAAATAGTGAAAGTTTGACTTCTTCCTTTCCAATTTGTTTCCCACTGATCTCATTTTGTTGTCTTATTGCTCTAGCTAGAAATTCAAGGACAATAGTGAAGAGGTATAGAGAGAGTAGTCAGCCTTGTGTTCTCCCCAATTTTAGAGGAAGCGCATTGAGTTTCTCTCCATTTAATTTGATGTTGGCTGTTGGCTTCATGTATATTGCTTTTATTATGTTAAGGTGTGTTCCTGTTATCCCTGATCTCTCCATAGACAACTTCTTATGTTTGTTACACTGTATAAGTAGGAAAATTTTAATTGCCTTTTTCCAGTGATTATCCAAATCAATTAAAAAAAACACAAGGAAACAAAAAAGCCAAATGAGCATTTCATAAAAATTTATACATAGGTCCTACAGCTGGCACCTGAGCCTCAGATGAGTCTGGGTGCTGCTCTGCCATCCCAACCTCCCCCATCAATCCCTGCTCACTTCTGCCTGAACCCCCTCACTTGTCCAGACCAGAAGGCCCACCCTGAGTCTGGACACACCTCACCCCTGTCCACACTCTGCCCTCTGTCCTGCAGGGGCCCCTGAGCCTCAGGTGAGTCTGGGTTCTGCACTGCCCCCCCATAAAATCCCCCATCAACCCCTGCTAGCTTCTACTTGAGCCCACCCAGACAAAAGTGGACCTGCCCAGACAGGGAAGGCCCAATCTGAATCTGGACATACCCCACCCATGTCCACCCACTGCCCTCTGCCATCCAGCTGCCTCCAGAGGCTGAGCCCTCCGCCTGCCAGAAGAGAGAGGGAGAGACACCACCTAAGTTTAACAGATATCTATAGAACATTCCATCCAAACACAAAAGAATATACCTTCGGGGCTGGAGAGATGGCTCAGAGGTTAAGAGCACTGCTCTTCCAGAGGTCTTGAGTTCAATTCCCAGCAACCACATGGTGGCTCATAACCATCTGTAATGAGATCTGGTGCCCTCTTGTGGTGTGCAGGAATATATGCTGGCAGAACACTGTATACATAATAAATAAATCTTTAAAAAAATATATACCTTTTTCTCAGCACCACAAGGAACCTTCTCTAAAATTGACCACATAGTTGGCAACAAAGCAAACCTCCACAGATACAAAAGAATTGAAATAAACCCCTGTATCTTATCAGATCCCCATGCTTTAAAGCTAGAATTCAACAGCAATACAAATTGCAGAAAACCTAAAAACTCAGTGAAATTGAATAACACTCAATTGCGCATTCCTGGTTGAGGAAGAAATTAAAAAAGAAATTAAAAACTTGCTAGAATTTAATGAGAATGTAGACACAACATACCCAACTTATGGAACACTCTGAAAGCCATGCTAATCAAAAGGCAGAGAGGGAGCATTCTAATTAACAAAATCAGAAACAAAATGGGGGATATATCACAAGACACTGAGGAAATCTAGAGAATCAACAGTCATACTTTGAAAACATATACTCCACAAAACTCGAAATTTTAACAGAAATTGACAATTTTTCTGGATAGATATCACTTACCAAAATTAAACCAAGAACAGATCAACAGTTTAAATCAACCTATAATCCCTAATGAAATAGACGCAGCCATCAAAAGCCTCCCAAGCAAAAAAAGCCCAGGGTCAGATGGCTTCACTGCAGAATTCTACCAGAAATTCAAAGAGCTAATACCAGTACTCCTCAAATTGTTCCACACAATAGAATCAGATGGAACATTGCCAAACTCTTTTTACGAGGCTGCGATCACTTTGATACCCAAGTCACACAAAGATAAATCTAAATAGGAGAACTACACCCCAATATCCCTCATGAACATGAACATCAATGCAAAACTACTGAGCAAAATATTATTGAATCAAATCCAAGAACACATCAGAAAAATCATCCCATATGATCAAGTAGGCTTCATCCCAGGGATGCAAGGATAGTTCAACATACAAAAATCCATCAATGAAATAAACAATATACACTATATACACTATATAAACGTACTGAAAAAGAAAAACCACTTGATCATCTCACTAGATGCTGAAAAAGCCTTTGACAAAATCCAACATCCCTTCATGATAAAGATCTTGGAGAGAACAGGAATAACAGGAACATATCTAAACATGATAAAAGCAATAAACATCAAACGAACAGCAAATATCAATCTAAATGGAGAGAAACTCAAAGCAATTACTCCAAAATCAGGAACAAGACAAGGCTGTCCACTCTCTCAATATCTCTTCAATATTGTACTTGAAGTTCTAGCTAGAGCAATAAGACAAGAAAAGGAGATCAAGGGGATACAAATGGGAAAGGAAGAAGTCAAAATTTCACTCTTTGCAGATGATATGATAATATACATGAGTGACCGGAAAAACTCTACCAGGGAACTCCTACAGCTGATAAATACCTTAAGCAAAGTAGCAGGATACAAAATTAACTAAAAAAATTTGTAGCCCTACTATATACAGATGATAAATCCAATGAGAAAGAAATCAGAGAAACATTACCCTTCACAATATCCACCAACTACATATAATATCTTGGGGTAACACTAACCAAAAAAGTGAAAGACCTGTACAGTAAGTACTTTTGAGTCTTTAAAGAAAAAAATAAAAGAAGATACCAGAAAATGGAAAGTTCTCTATAGGTAAGTGTAAGCCATGACTGTTAGAGGCTGGCTACATGTGTGCCTGACCACTCCTGTCAGGGTGTGGTCAAGGTGAAATCAGGATGACACATGAGGGTTTCTTAAGGGATGGCAAAGCACATGGGAGCTCCTTCTCTCTGGCTTCCCTGTCTTGCTGCTCTTGGAATGCTCTGGCTTGTGTTTGGCTGGTGTTTTTCTAATATAGGATATCTTTATCCCAAGCTCCTTTTATTTCTTAATATCTGGTGCCCTGAAATCCATGACCCATGCATGCTCTGTGCATGCCCCATTCTTGGAGGGCCTCTGCTTGAGGAGCTGAAAGGCCAGGAAAGGCCTCATGGCCCAGAAGAGGTGTGACAAAAGAGGAAATAGGATACCACTGCATTTCAAGGGCTCCAATTTGCTCTGACCCACTGGTGGGTGAAAACCTAAAACAGTGATTTAAACCTTCTCACCCTGTAGCCCATCTCTCCAACCCTGTGCTCATTCCCTGCCCAACATTCACCCATCTGGGAAAGTTTAAATCTTCCACAGGCCTCCCTGATTTTACTACCCCAGGCATAAAAATTGCTGCTGCAGCTGCACGCTCATTTACTGTTAGCCACATGCACATGCCAGAGGCCCTGAGCTACGACCAACACAGGTATGTCCTTTCTCTGCAGGCTGCTACAGTTTCTGTGGCCTGTAGCCACATGCTCTCACTTAGATCTATCTGTGTGCCATGCCTGTGGCCCGCATCAAGAGCCGAGGCTGGTCCTATTTTCTCTTGCCTGCAGGCTTTCTCCACAGAGAATGCTTACTGCTGTGCCTCTGCCTGCATAGCTTTAGGTCCTGAAGATGAGCTGATTGTGTGGTGCACACACTGGTAGGATTTCTCCGATTCAGCCATGAGCCCTTGTCTAGCTATATCTGCCAAGCTTGGTCTCCACCAGGTACTGTTTGAAGGTTTTCCCATACATAGTAAACATACCCCCAATCTGTTCTTAACAGGCTCTGCAGGCTTTTAGGAAATTTCATGTCCAACTCAAAACAACTGCTACTGAAAACCTGTGCCACCTGTGCCACCTGCTGGTCAAAAGTGATTACCACATCTGGAGTAGAAGCGGACTGGTAAATATGCCTGAATAGTTATCATTCACCTCAGTTGTAACATTTTTGCTTCTTATGTAAATTCAATGTTCGAGGAAGAGGTTGATCTGCCAAAAATTGGCCTATATGCCTTACTAGCTGTTAATGTGCTAATGCACACATTATCACTAGCCAGAGTCCTCAGAAACAGGGATGAAGTTAATTTCACCTCCTACTTACAGGACATGCAAGCTTTACGTAATGAGGTTATGGAGACTAGACTGATCCATGGTACGCTTATGTATAACAGAAGCTAGATGATGGGCTCTGTTCTATGTCTTAGACAATACAGGCAGAGCAGTCAGAGGACCATGATGAACTAAAGAAAATGTGTAGCTGACTGGAAACTCAGATAGTCTCTCTGTTCTGTAATCTGGAGACCAAGATGCAGGATACCCAGGATAGGTTTAAACAACTGTATAATGCCATTAAAACAATGGCTGAGAAATATGGGAGGGTAGATAGTAGAGTTGAATCTAGGTTCGAATGTTTGCAAGATGATTTACAGAAGAGACCTGGAAAATTAGGGAGGTCCATTCAGTCGATTGCTGAGGCAAATCACAACCTTGAGTCTAAATTTCAGTTCCTGGAAGGCAGTTTCCATGCCACCAGATGCTAGCTAGAGATGAATGTATTAATCACCTAGAAAACCATATAGAAGATCAGTCACAGAAATTCATGGATTTGCCATCATGCCTAGAACCTTTTATGATTAAGGAGATTTGAAACTGTTCATGGGGATATTGTTACTAGGCTCAAGGATCGTTGTAATGATGAGGAGACAGAATCACTCCAATCTGAGTCACCTACTCCACCCAGGTATTTCAATCATTCTAAAATGGTAACACATACACCATTGGTCTAGGCAGCAATATTGTTAGAAAAGCCACCAACTAAAAAACACTCCCAGGGACAGGTGCCTTATATGTGGCAGCCTATACAGGTGAAGGATCTTAAGCATATTAAAGAATCAGTTGTCTCATATGATCTTCATAGCCCATATGTAAAACAGCTATTACATTCATGGGCCACCTTTAACAAGGTGATGCCCTCAGATTGGGTAGGACTGGTGTCATCTGTACTTAAGAATTCTTGTCAAATCAAATGGAAGGCATTGATCAGAGAGGAGGGAAAGTTTATTGAGCATCAAGCCATTAGAGACAACCATAATACCCCTCTAGAAAAGATCCTGAGAGAGGATATTTATGCTGCCCCACAGGTTCAGGCTGAATATGATGACCATATGCTGTCCCCATGTGGGAAAGCAGCACTAAATGCATGGAATAAGGTTCATGAGCCAGGGGAATGACTGGAAGCTTATACCAGAATAGAACAGGGACCTATAGAACTATCCAAGGACTTCTTAGATTGGTTGACCAGAGCAGTAAGCTTACAAGTAACAGATCCAGCAGTAAGACATTCGATTGTATATACAATAGCTTATGGCAATGCAAACCCACTATGCAAAGGAATACTTTTGCCTTTAAAGATCAGATCAGCTTTGCTAGAAGAATGGGTTTTGCACAAAGCCCACACTGACTATAATATACAAGATGCTGGAATCTGGGCAGGAGAAGATACCCCAAGAGGTTTCAAAAGGCAGCAGGAGATTAAGAGTTCCAGAGATGATGATGGAAGGGTTTGGGAAGGAGAAACACTTTACAGGGATTGATATAGGTACCAAGAGGCCAGGGTTCATCACTACTATGAACCAGAGCTTGTGAAGGAAGAGGCCACTTCAGGAGACCACAAACACATCAGGAACCTAGATGTTTCAGCTGTGCTAGACATGTAAGGAGAAATTGTAAGCAAAGAAATTCTAATGATCCCTCACTCGAAAGGCCACTGCCTTCTGGATTGTGTAGGAGATGTGGTAAGGGCAGACACTGGACTAATGAGTGTAGATCAACCAGAGACATTCAAAGGAACCCATTAAGGCCAGGAAACTCCGAAGGGAGCCTCAAGAAGTCCCCCAATCAAAAAAGGTCCGGTCATTTCCAGTAGCAGTGGAAAACAATCACTCAAAAGATGAATAGATAGTTCTTCATCTATTATGAAAATGACGGGTTATGTACAATTGCTGGATAGTAGAAAGGATCAGGTAAGATGCTATGGGAAATGGTTACCAACCATTCAGGCTATTCAGAAACTAAATACAAATGACAGACCTTCATAGGAACCAAAGGCCCTGCCATTAAATGGCTTATAGATGAACATGTCTGGATAGGACAATGGCCTTTGACCTCTGAGAAGTTAGAGGCCCTAGAAAAATTAGTACAGGAACAGCTAGAGGCTGTACACCTAGAGGAGTCTACCATCCCTTGGAATTCTCCTGTATTTGTATCAAAGAGAAGTCAAGTAACTGGAGAATGCTGACAGACTTGAGAGCCATAAATAAAATAATTCAGCCTATGGGCTCTTTACAGCCTGGAATGCCATTGCTTTCCTTAATATCCAAAGGATGGTCAATCATAGTAATTGAACTGAAAGACTGCTTTTTCACTATACCATTACAAGAAAGTGATAGAGAGAAATTTACATTTACTGTATGAACTCTCAATAACTCACAGCCAGTTCAAAGATATCAGTGGAAGGTTTTGCCTCAAGTGATTCTAAATAGTCCTACTTTATGTCAACATAAAGGATAATGAATATTGGCAAATAGCTCTTACTGACTTTTTGGGAACAATTAGCAACAACTATCCCAAAACAGACAGAATTAAATTAATAAAAAAGACAGTCTGGATTCTTCCACGTATTGTAAGACAACCTCCGATTTCTGGAATTCTTATCTTCTCCACTGATGCCAACAAATCAGGTAATGCTGGTTTTAAAGCAGGTGAGGTAAGTAGTTCAAAGTCCATATACATCTGTACACAAGGCAGAATTATGTGCAATTTTTATGGTGCTTATGGATTTTACAGAACCTCTTAACATAGTTACAGATTTCCAATATGCAGAGAGAGTCATCTTACACAGTGAGACTGCAGAATTCATTCCTGATAATACAGAATTAACCTTGTTTTACAATTACAGGAAACTATCAGAAACAGAAGCAATCCTCTATACATGATGCACATCAGATCCCATACGGGTCTGCCTGGCCTACTAGCACAAGGCAATGATGAGATTGATCATTTATTAATTGGAAGTGTGGTAGAAGCCTCAGAATTTCATAAGAAACATCATGTAAATAGCAAAGGTTTTAAAAAGGGCTTCTCCATCACTTGGCAACAAGCCAAGGAGATATTGAGAAACTGTCCCACTTGTTCTTTTTATAACCAAACTTCACTGCCAGCACGCTGTAATCCTAAAGGCATTCGGAGGAATGATATCTAGCAGATGGATGTCTTTCACTTTACAGAATTTGGAAATTTGAAATATGTGCATCATACTATTGATGCATTCTCAGGTTTCCAATGGGCTACTGCTCTCAATTCTGAAAAAGCTGATTCTGTTATTACACACCTGCTAGAGGTGATGGAAGTTATGGTTATACCTGCACAATTAAAAACTGACAATGCTCCAGCATATGTCTCCACAAAAATGGAAAAGATTTTTTCAAATATTATAACATAAAGCATGTCACTGGTATATCACACAATCCTAAAGGACAAGCAGTGGTTAAGAGATCTAATAGGACACAAAAGGAAATGCTCCATAGACAGGCTGATAAGTCAAAACATAGGTTGCATAATGCTTTATTGAGAGTAAACTTTCTTACTGCCAATGACAAAGGAAAAACAGCTTCAGAAAGACACTGGACTATGGAAAAAAACTGCTGAACTGAATCAAACAGTATACTTCAAAACTGTGCTAACCTCGGTATGGAAGCCTGGACATGTGTTACATTGGAGTAGAAGGTTTGCATTAGTTTCCACAGGAGAAGAAAAACTTTGATGCCATCCAAGTTGATGAAGATTCGAGTTGAAAAAGACAAACCTCTTGACAAGCATGAGTGACAGTCATTTTACTGAGGTATATCTCGTAAACTAAATAGAAACCTCCCAAAGGAAAGGGAAGTGTTTTGCTTCTATCATCACAGGAAAACTCATTTCCAGAAATCCAAGAACACTACATGTGTAGATGCTTAAGAAGAGAAGGTAGCTATAGCCATCAAACAACACAAACCTGCTATACAGTAAACTTTACAGCTGTCTCTCAAATAAATCTATTTCTCTTTATTTATCTATTCCCTATTCAAGTAAATGAATGCTGGATTTAGAGTTGGATTTGGCTTTCCTCCCCTGAAGTCCAAGCACATTGCTTAACTAAATTTAGAGTTTCTGTATTGTATCAAGAAGCCAATTGGTATAATACAGAACCAGCGAAGAATTTGGGGACTGTCTTTGTCTTTCTTGGCTCTTTCCTTCAAGGTGTACACTGTCTCACAATCATTATTTTTCCACAATTGCCTTTTCCAGCATGCATACATATACATGCAAACATTTATCTGCTAACACTTAAGTTTGAGTCCCACACAGCCAATAAAGACCTGCCTGACAGCAATCCCTGGATGCAGCATAAAATAAATTGAGCCATACCTCCTTGACTGCAGTGAATCCAACTTATTCCATTTCAACTGACACTCTGACAAGAGCTTTTGAGTACTGACTTAAATCAAGTTGAGGATTTCAACCTAGATCTTCAATCAAGCAAATCCCATCTAATATGGACCGGATATAATCCCTTAGAGACTTTCACAATGCTAACATTTTCTTTCCACAGGACCCCACAAGACTACCATTGTCCCATTTATGTAGGAAGTAACTTGGAGGATGCTATGCCCCTGTCCCCCATTATTGTCTATTAGGGTAGTGTAAGTCTAGTTAGAAATAACTTTCCTATTGTTTAGGGTTTGGATTAGAAGGAGGTGTTCAGGTTTGGACACCTCTTTCAGATGACTTTAGGGTTTAACTGAAATAGACATAGTTAGGATATACAAAAGCAGATTATTGTATCTTCTTGTATGATCATTAATTTTGGATACTTTACACTGTTAAGTTTTAATACTTTTTTAGACTAAAAGGGGAATTGTAGGGGACAGTAAGCCATGCATGTTAGAGGCTGGCTACAGGTATACCTGACTATGCCTGGCAGAGCATGGTCAAGGTGAGGTCAGGATGAGGCATGAGGGGTTTTTAAGGGATGGCAAAGCACATGGGAGCCCTTCCCTCTGGCCTCCCTGCCTTGTTGCTACTGGCATGCTCTGGCATGCATTTGGCTGGTATTTTTCTAATATAGGATATCTTTATCTGAAACTCCTTTTATTTCTTAATAAATCTCCCATGCTCTTGGATAGGTAGACTCAACATAGTAAAAATGGCAATCTTGCCAAAAGCAATCTACAGATTCAATGCAATCCCCATCAAAATGCTAACACTTTTCTTCACAGATCTTGAAATAAAAATACTCAACTTTATGTGGGAAAAAAAAAACAGGATAGCCAAAACAATTCTGTACGATAAAGGATCTTCTGGAGCCATCACCATCCCTAACTTCAAAGCTCTATTATAAGCCATAGTTCTGAAAATAGCTTGGTATTGCCAAAAAATGGACAGATAGACCAATGGAATCCAATTGAAAACCATGATATTAACCCATACACCTATGAACTCTTTATTTTTGAAAAAGATGCTAGATCTATACAATGGAAGAAAGATAGCATCTTCAACAAATGGTGCTGGCACAACTGGATTCAGACATGCAGAAGATCTCAGATAGATCCATTTCTGTCACCATGCACAAAACTTAAGTTCAAATGGATCAAAGATCTCAGCCACTCTGAAACTTCTAGAAGAGAAAGTGGGAGATACCCTTGAACGAATTGGCACAGGAGATTGCTTCATGAACATTACACCAGTAGAACAGACAGTGAGGTCTGCAATTAATAAATGGGACCTCCTGAAACTGAGAAGCTTCTGTAAGGCAAAGGACACAGTCAGTAAGACAAAATGACAGACCACAGAATGGGAAAACATCTTCACCAACCCCACATCTGTCAGAGGGCTGATTTCCAAAATATACAATGAACTCAAGAAGCTAGCCACCAAAACACCAAACATTGAAATTAAAAAGTGGGGTGCAGAACTCATCTGAAATGGCTGAAAGACACTTAAGAAAGTGCTCAAAATCCTTGGCCAACAGAGAAATGCAACTCAAAACAACTCTGAGATACCACTTCACACCTGTCAGAATGGCTAAAATCAACAACACTAATGACAATCTATGCTGGGGATGATGTGAAGAAAAAGAAACACTCCTCCATTGCTTGTGGGAGTGCAAACTTTAAGACCACTTTGGAAATCAGTGTGGCAGTTTCTCATAAAAATGGGAATCAGTCTACCTAACGATCCAGCAATTCCTCTCTTGGGCATATACCCAAATTATGAACGTCCATACAACAAGGATACATGTTCAACCATGTTCATAGCAGCATTGTTTGTAATACCCAGAACCCAGAAGCCCCTCAAATGAAGAATGGATAGAGAAAATGTGGTATATTTATATAATGGAGTACTACTCAGCAGATAAAATCAATGGAATCTTGAAATTTGCAGGCAAATGGATGGAACTAGAAGAAACACTCCTGAGTGAGGTAACCCAGTCACCAAAGGACAAACATGGCATGTACTCACTCATATATGAATTTTAGACATAGAGAAAAGGATTACCAGCCTACAATCCTCTTTACCAAAGAAACTAGGAAACTCGGACTCTAAGGGAAAAATGCAAGGACTCCAGGAATGGAAAGTGGCAGGAACTCCTGAGCTAATTGGGAGCATGAGGGTAGGGGAGATGGAGCTGGCAGAATGAAAGGAGGAGAAGAGGAGAGGAGAGGAGGAAATGGAGGAGCAGAATTATTGAGTTAGGGGAAGAATAGAGGAGACCAGTATGAGAGATATAACAGAGGGAGCCATTGTAGATCTGAGGAGAGATCTGGCACTAGGGAGATTTCCAGAGACTTACAAAAATGACAGGAACTGGAAGTCTATTCAGTGGTGGAGAAGATAACCTAAATTCCCTTCCCCTACAATGAGACTGATGACTACTTTTTATGCCATCCTAGAGCCCTCGTCCAGTGGCTGCTGGAAGCAGAGGCAGATACCCACATATATACACTGAAGTGAACTCTGGAACTTAGTTGCAGAGAGGGGGAATGAAGATTAAAGGGGTTCATACCAGGCTGGTGAAACTCACAGAAATAGCTGGCCTGTACAAGGGGAGCACATGGACCCCAGACTGCTATCTGGGAGGCCAGTACAGGACTGATCCAGACCTGAACATGGATGTCAGTGAGGAGGCCTCTGCACTCTAGGGGCCCCTGGTAGTGGATTAGTATTTTTCCCTGGTGTAAGAAAGGCCTTTGAGAGCCCATCCCATGTGAAGGGATGCACTCTAGGCCTGGACACCTGGGGGAGGGCCTAGGCCCAGCCCAGAATGAAGTGGTAGACTTTGGGGAGCCACCATTGAGGGCCCTACCCTGCCTGGGGAGTGGAGGGTGGATGGGATGGGGGATAGGTCGGAGGTAAGGGGGTGATGTTGGGGGTATGAGAGGGAGAGTGAGAAGGGATTGACATGTGAAACAAGCTTGTTCCTAATTTGAACTAATAAAAAAATTACAAAAAACAAAAGAATTTGTACATAAAGGGATTTGTTACCACAGGGTAGCAACTTGCTGATGACATAGACTGAACATTTTCATTTGACCTGAATGGCTTCCTTTATGAAAGAACCAACATTTTCTTGTCTTTATAAAGATGCTTATCTATCAAAGATGTAGTACAAAGTAGAAAGATGCATCTTGTTGTTGATGTATTTCCTTAATGTTTTCAGTTTGACTAGGTTGGATTTCATATTAATGGAGGTTTTGAGTTTTCACTAAGGAGTTCTTTTCTTTTCTTGAGACTTTACTTAGTTTCTAAATTTTTATAGAAGGAAAGAAAAAACATGGTAGCAAAGCCCTTTCAACCATCTGTCCTGACCATCTTTGCTTCTGAAAGTGATCTATTTATTCTTGCTTACCATATACATAGCCAATATTTTCCTGAGAACACAATACTACCACATCCCCAATATGGTATATCTCAGTGTTTTCCCCAATACAAAATTGTAACACAAAAATAAATAAATAATAAATAAATAGATAAATAGATAAATAGTAAATGAAAGACGCAGTGACAGATGGGGCTTCAAACTTCAAGGTACAGATCAGAAAAGCAAAGCAGCCAGCTAAACGGACTTTTATATAATAGTTTTTGCAAGTCTAAATGGGGAATGCCTAAATTTCTGGCTTGTTTAAGTATAGTAAGATTTTAACACTTAAAAACAGTGTTTTCAGAAGCATGTTATGAATAAATTTGGTATATTTATTCACAGATTCAGTTAGATTCCATCTTTCTTATATATGTATAAATTTTGACTCCTAACAGATCATTCAGCAAATATGCCTGTTGCTTTTCTGGTCACGGGGATATTTAGTACTGATCTTTCATACATCTTTGATGAAAACTTCTTATTCATATGATCACATACAAGAGGATGACAAAAACTGTTCTCCAGAAATAAAACCACATGTAATCAACTGATTCCACCTAAGGGTTGAAGGTAGATAACATTTTATCTATGCCTAGATAAAGAAAATGCTGTGAAATAATAATTAAGGAAGAAAACTCTATACTATTTTGATAGGGAAAACAATATATAATTTTATTTCCCCCTAGTTCTTTACTTTCCCTTTTTAAAGACTAAATGAAAGAAATCTTCCTGAGTCCATTTATTTTCATTTATCTGAGTTATGTATGTATAACTACAATATTTTGATATTTATTTAATTATGATGACTGGATATTAGCCCTCAGTGGTGCACAATGCTACCTATAAGCAATTGAAGCAAGAGATTATAATTTTTCCATTACATTAATATAATCCTTACAATACAAATAAAATCTTATAAGAACTCCTTAATAACTATCTGCTCACATGTTCATGAGCCTGCATTCAAAGCTACCTTTCCTGTAAGAAGCCAAAATAAGAGGTAAGACTATAATTTCATACTTCATCTTCTGACATTTAAAAGCAATTAGATTATAATCCATTTAGATATGCTTCCACAGAGAAATATCTGAGACAGAACATTGAAGAAATTTACAATGGATAAATGAGTTTGACCCAAAACACTCATGAGAAAAAAAGGGGAGGGATTTAAATCCCAGAGAAAAATAGCACATTTTTATAGTTCATCTTTATTTAAACTCATATGCTTCAAAGAAAAGAATCATGATATTTCTTCTTCTGAGAGAGGGATTGCTTAAAGAAAATTGTTCTCATGATTAATGATTCTGGTTAAAAGCATGCTTCCACTAAGAGAAGAGAAACGGCCTCATCATAAAGGGTTACTATATTTAAATTTTCTGAAATTTATGTAATGATTCAAGGAAGATATGGATTGAGTCAGGTGGTTGGCCATGGGTAGAATCATTTCCCAATAAATTGAGATAACAATGGCTTCCATATTTACTTTATTATCCATAATAATTTGAACAAAATTATAAGCACAATCGAAGCACTGAAATTACACGAAGCTTTGATTTTCCCTTGCAGTATTCTGCCCTAGAATTTATTTGAAGAAAAATTTCAAAACTTTCTTATTGAGTCTAATACTGTTATTATTTCAAAATGCCTTTTACTATACTTTAGTTATGGTGGTTTGGAAAATAAAAAGAAATTTTGCCAGGAAGTCAACAAAATTTTGAATGTAATTTTAATCTAAAATCTTTATCATGATATAATATTCAAATATTAACAACCCTATACATATTTGTGCTTGTTCCCATGAATGTGGATGTGAGCACACATATCCAAATAACATGAGTACCAAAGAAATAGATAAATAGCTAAAAACCATTATATTCTTAAAGCTAGCTACAAAGGTCTATTCCTTTATTTGGCCATTTCCTACACATGAGGCTGACTAGCAATGTCCAGTTGCTAAAGTATTGAAGTCTAACAATCAAAAGTCCCCTTGTAGCTACCTTCATTAACCTGTCAAATCAAAATTAAACACCTCATCCTAAGATGGGGCTTTTCCCTTTTCCCTTTATGAACTACCATTTTCCTCTGTGCCAAGTCTGTCTCCTCTCTAAACAGCAGCAGTCCATGGTTTAACCCTCAGGGACAAATGCTCTTCACCTTCTCTCTATTCCTCTATCTCCTGTCTTTGACTCTTATTCCCTGCCATTTGTTTCTCTGGGGAAAAGAAAGTTTTATGTGCTGAAACCTTGGTCTGGGTGTGTTATGTGCAGATACCGGTAACATTATGCGTGATATAGAATAGAGCCAGAATTTAGTCTCCTGAATATTTTAATTCCTTAAAATATAAACAACAGAAAATTTCACTTTTTAATTTATGTTAACTGAAGAAGCTTTTTTCAAAGTAGCTTTTAATGTTTTAATTATTGTTGTTTTGTGTTATTAAGGTTTGTCCTAGTTGACTTAAGACTTTATAGGTATAATCTGTATTGGGCAAGTAATCTCTACTTAATTTTTCAATGTAGTACTTTTCAAATTATTATACATAATACAGAAAAATCATTCTCTTGTGCATAAAAGAGATTATAATTTTTCTTTTTGTATTTTTTAATGAGAGTGGAATTATTTTTTCTTTTTTCTACTTCTTTAATTTTATTTAAATCCTTTAATTACCACTCATATTTACATATCCATCTCTCCCATTCCCTTGATCTCCCATCCTCCCATGTTCCCCACCACCTGCCCAGCCCATCCCTCAACTCCTCCCCAGGGATAGTGAGGCCCTCCACCAAGGACCTTCAAAGTCTGTCAAATCGTTTGGGGGAGGGCCTAGGACTTCCTTGCTGGTTCTGGGCTGCAATAGTATCCCTCCATAGGGACTGGGCTCCCAAAGTCCATTTGTGCTCTAGGGTTAAAGACTGGCTCCACTGTTAGAGGTTCCATAGATTCTATTGGCCTCCTAGCTGGCACCCACATTCAGAGGGCTTGGTTCGGTCCAATGCCATTTCTGAAGCTTTATGACTAGGGTCTCCATGCTCTCACTAGGTCAGGTCAACTGTTTCTGCGGGTTTCTGCAGCACTGTCTTTGCTTCTTTGCTCATCCCTCCTCTCTCTCCACAATTGGATTCCAGTGGTATGGTTCAGTGCTTATCTGTGGGTGCCTGTTTCTGCTTCCAACAGCTACTGGATGAAGACTCTAGGAATGGTAATCAAGGCAGACACCAATCTCATTATATGGGAAGGGCATCAATGGCATTTTCTCCACCACTGCTTGGATTCTTAGTTGGGATAATCCCTGTGGATCCCCTAACATTTTCCCTGTGCCAAACCTCTCTCCATACCTGTACTGTCTCCCTCTATCAAGGCATCTTCTTTCTTGCCCTCCTCTATTCCTCCCCTGGCTCAGGCCTCTTGTTCTCCTCCCCCATCCCCTTCTTCCTTTTGCACCTCCTTCCTCTCCACCCAAGCCCCACATTCCCCTTTGTTCAATCAAATTAAAATAACCCTTTCTTTAAAGCCACTGGGATACATGAAGTTCACTATAACCAAGAATAAGAAATAAGCATGCTCTGATTCATTAATTTCAAAATTGTGATACTTACCCTAGGTCCATGTCCACAGCAAACAATGGACAGATGTTTATTAAAGTAGTTGTCATTTTGATTGTGTACTGTGCCAAGCAATCATTTTGTTTATTATTTTTTGGTATTCACTACTTGCACAGACACCAATGTACTTGCTGTTACTATTAGGCAATACAAATGTGATCAAAATCAAATTTAACCTTTTTCACACGTCAGATTATAAACTGCAGTATATGCCTGCATGTTGTCTTTTGGTACCATATAAAGTCTCATGGAGGGGAGATTCCAGTTAGATGGTAACAGAAATTTAACTGGTAATATATATTAACTAGCAGTCTTTAAAAAGAAAGGGCTGTTGATTAAGTCATGGGGTCACCTTTAAAACAGTGTCTTCAGAGAGTGGGAGAGGCAAAGACAGACTCCCTGAAAAGCAGCAAGATCTATGTAGACAGGGGAACTCCAGACTTTTCTGATAACAGAAGTGAATCCTAGAAGTGGAGTTTGAAGTTGCTAGTGCTCACAGGGAACTCCAGGAAGGCTGGATGCAGTGGGGAGTAAGAATTCATGTATCAAACTGCAATTTGGGGTAAACACCTTTACTGAGGACAAATTGGAACTAAATACATAACAAGTAGGACAGGAATTCTATTAGCACATGAAAGAGCAATTTTTTGCTGGGAATGGAGAACTGAATATTCAAGGTCTGAGGAATTGGCACCCCTCAAATGAGAGAGGCACAAACATGTAAATCCAGCATTGGTGAGGTAGAGGCAGGTGGCTCTCTATAAATTCGAGGCTTCTTTGGTCTACAGAGATAGATCTAGGACAGCCAGGCCTGTTAAACAGATAAGCCCTGTTTGGGAAAACAAAAAAATAATTAATTAGTGAAAATAAGTAAAATAATGTCTGCATAAGAGAAATATCAATGAAAATAATGATTTATTTTAAATAAACTAACAAAACACCAGACTGGTTTCCCATCAGATAATCACAGCATCTGAAAAGTATTAACAAGGACCAAGGAAACTGTAAGTAAAAGTATGAGTATTTACCAAACTAATCGACTCTACTTTGGTCATATAACACCTAAGGGACTGAATCATATGTACATTTAATATATATAAATATTATTGTTTCATTTCACTCAGTACGTTTTATAGGTTCAGATGTAGTAAGATTTGGTGCTGACAAGATATTAATGCAACTGAGAGTTGGTTTTCTATATCTATGGAAGAAACTTGGTGGTTGTATCAGTGTATCAAGCATTAATCTCATCCTTATGAAGTATTCAGGCTGTGAATCAATTCTCATCTCCCTGGTGGTGCATTTAGTGGAGACATCATTTACTGTGCTAATTAACACCGAAACAAGAAACCAAATGAATCATATGGAGCTTCCATGATTTTCTCGTATGTTGATGCAGTGATACACTTTCATACCCTCATCACCATGTTCTGAAACCAAAGTACTCAGACCTAATATAATCTATTTTTTGACACATCTTTTCAGTTGGTCCCACAGAGCTCAAGCATCCTAACCAATTTTGTTCCCCTAAGATGACAACATTTTCTTAAATAAACAAATAAAATAAAATAAAGGAAAAGAAAAATATCTAGGATCCTCATGTACCTCCGAAAACCACATAATTGAAGGAAATAAAATAGGTTGATTACCTCTTCTCCTAGTCTAGTGAGTGGTTCTCCACCTTTCACCTAATGCTGTGATATTTTAATGTAGTTTCTCATGCTGTGATGACTATGACTATAAAATTATTTTGTTGCTATTTTTGATCCCATCTGTCAAGAATAAAACACTACCATAATTTTAAGTCAAATTTAAGCAAGCTTTAATTAACTACTGGCCAAGATGGGTTCTGGCTACTTCCATCCCTTGGTTTCCAGAAGATGACCCCAAAATCATGGTTTACAGTGGCTTAAGTATTTCCCAAAGGATACAATCATGGGCAAATATACATCCTGATGTATTTGTTACCTGTGAACCTCTTGCCAACATGTTTCCAAGCACATCTAGTGCAGATGGGTCAAACAAACTTGTTTTAGAGGAGTGAAAATGTTGGGGCTTGTTATGTCCCATTTAAAAAAAAAAAGCTTCTATTATTTCAGGAACTGTCTGACCTTGAGCAAGAGGCTTGCAGATCATAAACACTTTTGTTTCCTGGATCTCTAAGGCATAGTAATTAAAACTTAAAATGTAATTTTGGCTCTCACACTACTTCATAAGTGTAATTTTGCTACAATTCTGAATCATAATGTAAATACGTGATATGCAGGATATCAGATATGCAACCTCAAGGGGTCATGACCCACAAGTTAAGAAACACCATCCTAGGCTAAATTCATTCCTTGAATATTAAGCAACAGCATGTTCCTCATGAAAGCAATTATAGAAGTTGTTAAAAACACATGAGTATATTATAAAAGCACCCTAAAGATTAAAGATAACTTCCTGAAAGGACATTTGAAAAGGTCTTAAAATATCAGATGTGCCAATAAAGAAAATGCATGGAATCTTTTGTGATAACACTGTATGCATAGAAGATCTAAGACATTGCCAGAGGGAACCACTCACAGCTGCTTCCTGAAAAGTTCTCCACAACCAGAAGAAGTTGTGCTTTCTGGTGTCACAAAACAAGATCAGAAGGTTTCACAGGATTGAAGGAGCTGACAATTGTCGTGACCCAGCTTGTCTCAGCTTTAACCCATGACAGCTATGAGGTTCGGCCTGAGTGGGGGTGTGTGGACCTGGAAGCTCCCAGCAACCCAACGGCAATAAAGATCAAACATAGGCATCTTGTCATCTTCAGAGAGCTCTCAGTTCCAGGTTGTGGAACTAGAGTCATTTCTTTATTAGCCATCTTTTCTGGTGTTGCTTAACCATCCTGCTAATACCATGAAGAAAACCATTTTCCTCTTTGTCCACTCTCTGCTCTGGCAGCTCGCCTCTCCCTCCTAACCTTTCATCCTCACAAGTTATTCACACACTTCTGGCCTCCACCCAGGTGAGGGCCTATTCAGATGCTTAAGCACATACAGATGCAAATAAGAGGCATATTACCCTGAGGCCAAGATAAACAATAGTAGCCTTACTGGCAGTAACAATACAATAGTGGGCCAGAGCTCTCCAGTGCTCCATGTTTACTGGAGCTAGAGACTGGGCCCGAAAATATTCCATAACAGAATTATTCGGTCCCCCACAGACAATATAGCAGTCACAGTTTGTCTGGTCCCCTAAAAGACATTTTACAACAAATTAATTATGCATGCATTTATCTGAAATACAGTTAAAAAGGAGCCAAACAGGGGAGGGGCAAATGGAATATTCCATTCATTCCTGGTAATATCTGGTAATCTGCTTATTCTCTTTCATCAGCTGAGGATATAGTCTGAAAATTACTTTCAATTCAGACAAACATAGGCTTTTGTATATAGTTGATTTAAACACATGCAAAAGTTTGAGTTATTGTATCTCTAGACCTGTCTTAGTCATAACTTCTCTTGTCAGAGGCAATGTATACGTTCCCATCAAATTGTGTATGTACGTGTATATAAACTAGAAACCTTGACATACAGGCAGAAAAAAAGAACAAATGCAGAATGAAGAACCCAATGTGGAAACCTATGTAGTGGATAAATCATTTCATCCTCAGATCCTTCTAATTCCTGCACTTGCTGTAGATTTCTCTATAGACCCTGAGAAGTCTATAAGACTAGTACTCAATAGCCCTGGATATCAAAACTCATGTACAAATATATGCTGGATGGCTTTGTATCAACTTGACACAAGATAGAGTTATCTGGAAGAAGAGAACCTCATTTGAGAAAATGCCTCCATATGATGCTGCTGTAGGATATTTGTTAGTTGTTGATGGAGGCAGGCCCAGGTCAATGTAGTGATGAAATCTTTGGTCTGGTGCTTCTGGGTTCTATAAGAAAAGCAAGTTGAGCAAGCCAGGGGAAGCAAGCCAGTAACAAGCACATCATTAAAGGCCTCTGCTTTAGTTTCTGGCTCCAGGTTCCTGTCCTGCTTGAATTCCTTTCTTGACTTCTTTTCATGATGAATAATGATATGGGATTATAAGCCAAATACATCCTTTCCTCTGCAGACTTGATTTTTGGTCATGGTGTTTCATCATAGCAATAGAAATTCAAAATAAAACAGATTTTTACCAGCTTATTGGGGTACTTAATGTAATACATCTAACCATGCTTTTCAAAAGATTGTGGAAGGATTTTGCAATTTGGGGCTATAACAGCAATTGAGTGTTGAGAGCTCAGTGGGATGTTCTTTGGGAGTTTGAATGATAAGAATGTGGACAGAAGTACAAAAGATGGAGGTTTAGCTATCAGTGGGAAGCACCAATTCTACCTAGACATTTGTGTGAAGAACCTTCAGATCTGCTCATGTGGGACCAGAGAATCTGCTGTGAATAGCAAGAGATGAGACCCACCAAAGAAAGCTTGTTTTAATGGGATAATTGATGCTGGTTAACTGGGGCTAAGAAATTAGTAGTGATTAAGAAGAGACAAACCTAGGTGAGGTGAAATCTTCATGTAAGTATTTTCTGAGAGTCAGCACACAATATCTGTGATCCAGAAGCAGCCAAACTTATAACAGTCACCCTCTTATTACTGATTTTGAATACAAGAAGAAATCATGGAGAGGAGCTGAGACTTGGCACTGTGTTGCAAGACTGGAGTCCCTGAATAGAGCCAAAGAGAACCTACTGTTGAAAGAGAAAACTTGTTGCAGCAAAGGATCTCAACAATTTTGGATGAGTAAATGCCATGGATCTATCTGTAGTCTTCGACATACCAGCATCAAGTTATGCCAGCACCATTTGTTGAAGATGCTTTCTTTTTTCCATCTAGCTTCTTTGTCAAAAATCAGGTGTTCCTAGGTGTGTGGGTTAATATCAGGCTTTTCAACTCTATTCCAATGGTCTTCCTGTCTATTTTTGTGCCAATACCAAGCTGTTTTCAGGACTATACTCTGTAATAGAGTTTGAAGTCAGGGATGATGATGCCTCCAGAAGTTCCTTTATTGTACAGGGTTGTTTTGGCTACCCTGGGTCTTTTGTTTTTCCATATAAAGTTGAGAATTGTTCTTTCCAGGTCTATGAAGAATTGTTCTGGGATTTTGATGAGATAGATTAATGTCTTATCAGAACTCTACTTGGTAATGTTAAATCTCGGAACTTCTGCATCTTAATATAGCAACAGCACAGATAGGTGGAAAGGTCTGAAACATTTCTCATTTCTACAAACATCTTAAATCCCTTTCTTCTGTCTTTACAAATTACATTTACAAACTTTAAAATATTTTCTTAGACCTTTATAACTTGCATTCACATATCTTAAAACATTTTCTTAGACTCTCACAACTTAAGTTTTCATATCTTCAGACATTACATAAACTTTACATATTTTTCCTCTGATAATTTGCCATGAGACACAGGTGGTTGATTATTGAGAGATGTCAGTGTAAAATGAGTACCTTTAAATAAAGGAACAGTATATGTTACATTGAAATCTGTGTTTTGAGTTTATCTCTTCTTAGGGTCTGGTATCAAGGTAAACTATATGAATACCTTGTAGTAGCTCTAGTAAAGTAAGGCCTGAGGCCTGATTTTTGGTATTAAGAGAACTGAGAATGCAACTGAAGGTTGGATTGATCAAATTATACTGAAAAGCTATAATTAGCCTAGTCATCAATGACATCAGAGAACTGAGAAGGATAAATTTCACTGAAGTAGGAAGTACAGACCAATCAACTAAAATGTATTAAAAATGACAGAAACTTTCCACTTCCCTGGACAATCATCTTATGTCCCACAATGGTTATTGGGGGCAGAGGTACCAGGGAAGCATCAGTCTCTGGTCGTCAGGCCAAGATCTGACAGGCTTTCCTGTGGAATGGAAACTTAAGGTACTGGCCTACCTTGTCTACACAAAGCAGGGCAATAAACTCCCCAGAGTCCTCTTGTCCACAATTTAGACAGGTGAGGCATGTGAGGTGAATGGCACATTTTCACATATTGGCTGTCTTTGCCACATTTAAAGGTGGTGTTTTACTGTGGCGCATCATCTGCTTTAGGGGAGATAATAGTGATGTTTTGAGCTGGCATTTCTATCATAGGATGTTTTTATAAGATATTATTAAATATCATATTTAGTAGATCCCTGAAGGATTTGATAACCATTATCCATTAATTTAAATTAATAACATAACTTTGTAAAAAATTGCTTTTTTCTAGTTACTTATTTCAGGGTTAACTTTGAAAATATGTACAGAAGGCTGAATAACAATTATTCTTGTAACAAATGATATTAATAATTAGCATAACAAAAAGTATTCTTCTAACACATTAAAGAACTGATCATTTATTGATTATTAATTTGCATTTCTTAATTATCATAAACAACTTTATAACTTGTTAGTAGTTTTCATAAGACAAAGACTTTATATTCCATTCCTATTAGGTTTAGTCTTAAATTTTTTTTTGTTAATTGCAACTCTTCAACTATCAAAATAAAGCTTTTAATAATAGATCCAATCCATAAGGAGACTGACAGTTTTGCTGATCCTTTAATAATGAATCATTATGACACATTGCAATTTTGTGTGCCTTACTTTATTGTAGGGAGCTGCAGAAAACCACACCCAAAAGATGGCGCCGGTTTCCGCCCTCCGCCCGACGGCGAGCGCTCTCTGTGGTAAACAACTCCAAATATGGTAAAGGTCATGTATCCTCTTAATTCTGCTTGGAGACAACCTATCCTGGCGCGCCACGTAGGGTTAGGTGATTGGTAGATGTAGACTATATCAGGCCCCGTCTCCCTCGGCCCGGGGCCGCCGCCGCCACCATTATACATTGTACAAAGCAAAGAGGTTCCCGATTAAACTGTGTTTGAAGAAGATTCCTCGGTGTGGCATCTTTCTTGCTGGTCAAGGGTGGACGCTGCACTTTATCCAAATAGCTAGAGCTTAAAATAAGTAAAGAGAGCTAAATAAATACTACTGTGAACCTGAGTAGATCTTAGGAGTTTATAAATCTTGATATATATACATATGTGTGTGTGTGTGTGTATGTGTGTGTGTGTGTGTGTAGAGAAGTTGTTGCTTATCTAAATTTTCTAGCAGCTTGGTATTAAACCATCAGCAAAGACATAGGTAGTTAGACACACATCTTAAATCAGCTTCTGTTAATCTGAGCAGACCTTTCTAATCTTAATATTTTATCAATATAGTATATATTAAACCAGATTTTAATAACATACATAATATATTGTAGCAAATACTACAACTATATTTTATCATCATATAAAAACACACTGTTGCAAAATATTTAAGATTTGTTGTTGTTTTCCTAGTTTAAAAATGAGTTACAGTGATAAATAGAGAGCTCATTAGTGTGGTGATATACTATTTATGATTTAATAAAGCTTGCTTGAGGGTTCAGAATGCAAAACTAGCCTCAAGCTATAGAGGTCAGGAAATGATGATACACACCTTTAATCACAGCTGCCATACTACCTAGCCATAGAAGTGAGGCCATGTGGTACACACCTTTAATCCCAGGATTTGAGACAGAGGCAGATGGAACTATCCATGTTCAAGGTCACCCTGGCCTACACAAGAGTGAATCAGTCTAAAAAAAAAGAATTAGAGTTCATGCCTTTAATCCCAGATGTAGAGAAGTATATAAAAGATGGAAGCCTGGTGTCTCAGTCTGCATTCTGAGATTTATTCTCCAGCCACATTAAAGAGAGGCAGGAGTCTGGGGCTTGGTGAAGAGCTGGTGGAGACAGGATCACACCTTTCAATTTTAGATTGATGTAAGAGCAAGTGTCTGGCTACCTTCCTCTTCTGATCTTTAGTTTGAAGCTTGAAATCTAGCATCTGTGTCTGGGTCTTTATTTTTCATGTTACACATTAGGACTAAGTTTTGTAATTGTTCTATGTTACATGGTAATCTGAAAATGGTGGTTAAGTCACATGGCTTGTATTCTTTAATCTTAGTAAAGATGGTTACCAGCCCTCTTTCTGCTTACATCTTGATGAGGTCTTTGGTCAAGATGGAGGAGAGCCAGATGTCTGCTATTTAAAGTTTGTTTTCCTAGTAGATATATTTTTAAATGAATGAGAGTTAAATCCGTGTGTGTGTGTGTGTGTGTGTGTGTGTGTGTGTGTATACACAGACATATCCTAACCAAGAGTTGAATCACATAAAAGATGTTGTACAGATTAAGATTAAAAAATCCCTCACAGATGTGGCAGCTACATTTGAGTTTTAGTTAATTCCATATGTAACTAAGTTGACAATCAATAATAGCCTTCACAAATTGTATGACTATTATAATGTAGTTATATGACTAAGTAGTCTAAGTGACTGAGCTTTGTAGGTGATATGTTAGAAGAAGGGAGGCATAGCCCAATGTCTGGGAGGGAGAGATTTAGGATAGCTAATAGATTGAGAAGTGCTGGGAGGAGCCTGAGATACTGAGTGATTCTGAAAGACCTAGTCAGCATAACCTTTAATATGTTAATAGACACATCTGCCATTTCTCCCAAGTTTCTTTGAGATCTAACAGTGCCTTTTCTTGAGCTATTTCCTTCCTTGATTTGTCTTTCCAACTTCAATGTGATAATTTTTGTTTTAATCATATATTTTATTTTGTTATTTTTTTAAATGAATGAATGAAAACCTAACAACTAGAATAAATGTTAATGGGTTAACAATTAAACTTTCATTTATACCTGCTGGGAGGGGGAAAAATAATTTTCTTCAAGAAAGTGACCTTGGGTATGTTAATCTCTCCAGAGCAGGCCTTATGTTGAAGAGAAGTTGACCAACATATAATGGATTCCACAGTTTTTGTTTTTGTTTTTGTTTTTGTTTTTAATATGTATACTTTTATTTGGTTACAGTTTAGTTTTTGTTGTTTGGTTTTCTTTTTGTTTTTCCTTCAGGGTATGGTTTCATTCTGTCACCTTGGTTTTAGTAAATTTGGTAGTTTTATTAAGTTTTTGTTTGTTTTCTGAGAAAGACCTTAAAGTGGGATAGAAGATGTTGAAGGATGGAGGAAGGAGACAAATATGATCAAAATGTGTTTAAATTCAAACATTATTTCAAATAAAAAATATAACTGAAAAAAGAGAGAAAGAGGCAGACAAAGAAATTACTGACTCTCCACATTTTGCTCAGCTCTACCTGAATAGCTTCAATGTGAGGAGGGCGCAGGGTATTTGTGACTAGTGTCTGAAAAAGATTGATGTGTCATGCTGTTAATGACTATCCCTTGTGGAATTCCTACTGAGTCTCTGCTTGCAGGGTCATGTTGAACTTTCCCCAGCAGAGAATATTTCCATTTCTGACCATCCAGAAAATTTCTCTTTTACTTGTAAACTTGCCTTCAAAATCAAGGTGAAAGCTGCATCCTATATGCATGCAGTCAGCAGCATGTAGATTGTAAGATCTGTGCTAATACGAAACATGCTATGGCCTACTTACATAGTCACTGTTCACTAGAAAATCAGGATTCTGAAGTGGTCCTGGGTATGAATCCAGAGAACACCTGATCTATATCTCTGGAACAAGCTTGTCCTTTCAGCTTTGTGATAAATAACTATACAGATTCTTGAGATGATCTTACAGCACCTTCTGATCATTTTGTTCATTGACATATGGTTCTCTTAAATTGTAATAATCTTTTTATCCTGGTATAGGCAGCTCAAGCTCACACTTTCCTCAGCTTTGTACCTTTGTACTGCAGATTTTGTAAAATCTGTGTTTTCTGTTTCTATCAAATGTTTTTGTAAATAATAATAACATCTAGATAATTATCATAAAGCTTTGCTGTTTATAATTTAGTCTTTCAAATAAGTTAATCTATAATTAATTTTTGCTTCTTTATACAAGTATTTTGAGTAATTTAAAATATTGTACATTGGAATCTCCTCATGGATATACATATATATTTCTTTGAGAATGTCATAAAATATGCTTTGATCATAGTCACCACACCACCGCAATTCTTCTGAGATCCATTTCCCAATCTGCCCAACTTAGTGTTTTTATTTTTTGTTTCTTTGTTTGCTTTTTCCTTCTTTTTCTTTTCTAAAGGGCAAATTATAGTCATACACTTACTCTGGCTCATTTATTCCTCTCTTCTTCGATGACCCTCAGTCCTTTGTAAGAGATAATTAAGAAATATATGCCCCATTTATGTCTGAATATTTGTACAGTCCCTTATATTCACCAATGGTAGTGTAGGTCTCTCTTTTAATCACCATCTACTTCAACAGATGCTTCTCTGATGAAGGTTGAGAAGGGGTTCACTAATGAACATAATCAGCCTTCACTTTAAAGTTATGTCTATTTAGCAAAATAATAGTGTGTAGGTTCTTTCCTACAGGTTATGACAAGTCTAGTCACATATTGTTCCCAAATATGAGTTTCATCTTATAGAGTGGATCTTAAATACAACCAGGAACTGGATATATATATATATATATATATATAATTATATATATATATATAAACAATCTCATTTTGCATATCAATCCCAGTTCCTCTTCCTCCTATCCCCCCATACCTCCCACCCCCCCATTTACTCCCCAGGGAATGTGAGGCCTTCCATGGGGGGAATTATCAAAGTCTGTTCCATCATTCGCGGCAGGGCCTAGGCCCTCCCCTGTATATCTAGGCTGAGAGAATATCCCTCCCTGGGAAATAGGCTCCCAAAGTCCATTCATACACTAAGGATAAATGTTGGTTCCACTGCCAGAGGCCCCATAGACTGCCCAGACCTCCTAACTGACCCCACATACAGGGGGCTTGGTTTGTTCCTATGCTGGTTCCCTAGCTGACAGACTGGCTCTGTGAGTTTGTGATGAGGAATGTTCTTTGTAAATGTTTGTCTTATTGGTTGATGAATAAAACACTTTTTGGCCAGGCAGGATGATATGTAGGACTAGGAGACAAGGAGGATTCTGGAAAGTATAGGCAGAGATGAGTCGTCATATGATCTCAGGAAGTGAAATGTCTGGGCAAAAACTGCTACTAGCTAACCATAGAGGTCTGGAGGTCTGTACAGAAAGGAAGGAAGTGACAAAGCTGGGCAGAATCAGAATATAAGCAGGAACAAACAGGAAAGCATTCTCTTCCCTGCAGAGATGCTGAGCAGTCATAATGTAGCAGGCAAAGGACTTGCAGATTCGACATGCCTTGGTAAGTTAAGGCAATGAGGAAATACATAGATTAGTAATTATGGGTTAAGAATAAGAAACCCAAGCCAATGGCCAACTGTTTCATAATTAATATTGCATCTGTGTGTTTCATTTGGGACTGATGTGATTGTGCGACCAGGTTGGTGGGAAAGAATGCTTGTTGCAAGTTCATTCCATTATTGTGTCATTGGGCATATCTTCTGTAAGACCCCTGAAGGGAGACCCTCACTCAAATCTCAGGAATAGCGTGCACCCAGTGAGGCACCGAGACCGGACTTGCTGCAATCACACGAGGAAGTTTATTGAAAAAGGAATTGAATGAGATCTCAAGCCAGCATGCTGGGGTCGAGGCTCAGAGGAGTTCGACCCCGACCCAAACTTGTGACAAGCTTATAAAGGCAAAAACCACAAAGGAGGGGGAGGACTAGGGAGGAAATAGGGGAAGCCCAAAGTTACACATTTACTCATCAGTTAAACTATGTGGACACACCTGGGGTGTTTGAACTTTCCACAGAGGTCGTTGGGACATCCTGTGGTTATTCCAGGAGCTGTTGTTTTTTTTTGTTTGTTTGTTTGTTTGTTTTTTTCTCATGAGAGTTCTGGGAGCGGCCACCTGCAGGGGACGAGAGCCCCCAATGTGGCGAGCCCATGTTCTTATAGACAGCTAGTATTTTTTTTTTTTTACTCTTCATTCCCCACTTCTTCTTGTAAATAGCTCTAATCTTAGAGCAATCCCTCAGTTTCTTGTAGTATCTGGTACTGCTGTCTTAAGACCATTACCTGGACAGCACTTATTCTTTCTTTTATAAATGCCACCAGCCTATTGAGAATACATGGCCCGAAGGTTAGGATCAGCATCAAAATGATTAAAGGCGCGGCCAAGGTGGAGACCAAAGTAGAGAACCAAGGTGACCGATTAAACCAACTTTCATACCATCCTTGGTATGCTTCTCTTTCTTTTTTCCTGTTTTCTAGCCTTTCTCTGATGACACTCGAATGATCTACATAAAAGCAACATTCTTCCTTTAAGGCAGCACAGAGCCCTCCCTCTTTAAGAAAAAGCAGGTCTAATCCCCTTCTGTTTTGCAGCACTACCTCTGACAGTGAAGTTAATGACTCTTCTAGTTTAGTTATGGACTGCTCCAACGCTCCCAGGTCTGCATCCATAGCCGCTCTAAGCTCATTATAGTAGTAGGGTTGTTGGACGAGGGCGGCTGCTCCAGTTCCAACCCCTGCTGCTACTCCTAGTCCTAACAAGACAGCTAAGGTCAGGGTAACAGGTTCCCTCTTGTAATGAGTACGGTGATCAAATTCATCTATAAATGAGCTATCCTCATGATAGATGACCCTAGGCACCAGCTGGACCAAAATACAAAAGTCCCTAGTACTGTTAAAAAGTGAAGTATGCAAGCAGGGGGTCAGGCCGGTGCCACAGGCCCACCAAGTATCTTGGGGGGAGTACTAGATATTGATTTTGGCCATCTGTCAGGGTGTCAATAGTTACATTACAGAGGGGCTGGTGTCTGGTAGGCACTTTGCCTATGCATAGTCCAGTGCCTGATACCGCTGAAAGGGTCAGCTTCCATTGGCTCCCCCAGGGGCAATGTGAATGGTCAGAAGTAACATTATAGCTCCACATTTGAGCTATTCCTTCATAATAAGGGGGATTAGAAGCAAAGCACAGCCAGCAAGATTGGGTAGCAGTGGGGTTTGTGCGGTTTAAAACGACGAACGCACTATCGAGCAGATTGAACAGGCAATCCTCGGTTCTCATAGGGGGGAGGGAGGATGTGATTGGATTAGGGCTGAAAGAGGCCTTTTGTGATGGGGTGAGACTAGGAAGTCTCTCAGGCCTGGGTAGGGGGTTATCAAGCGCCAGATTGGGGCCTACGGGTCATGTGGGCGGACTCTCTATCTTTATCCTGATAGTGAAAACGAACCCAGGGTCTCCCGTTCCAGTATAGACACTCCACCCCCAGCGGTTGCCTTTTACCCATTGGCGATCTTGTTTTCCCCGTGCTGTGAAACTAATATTCAGAGGGTTGCAATAGCTGCCTTTGCATGGCCCCTGAGGGCCACCCGAGGCCCCAGGAGCACATCCAGTCTTATAAGCCTAAGCCGGGTATTTAGATGTGTCTCTCTCTCCTTTTTCTGGCTCTTCCGGCTTACGACCCTTTTTTACTATAATCAGATCCCAGGAGAAGGAAGGATTCCAGTAGGCGTCTCCTGTGGTCTCACATCCCTATTTACCACAGAAATAACCTGATGCCCCCACACATTGTCTCTTCATTTCTCTGTTATGTCCCTGCCCGGGGCAGACGTAGAAGTCTGCTGCCTGGAGGTTGGCTCGGAAAAATTGTCCGGAACATCCCAATGTGCTCCCTATACCATGAGGGACACATTGTTCCTCCGGGGGTGGTTTATCTAAATTGTCATAATTAGAAAGATCCCAGGCCAGGGAACCAGCAGCTAACTTACAGATATCAGGTGCAAGATAAGACCAAGGGGGTGCACTGCGGTTTTTGACCACACGACGTCGCCTTCTTCATTAAGCACTTCCCATGTCAATTTTTGGGGAACATGAGGGTTATTCCCCAAGGTTGGGGCTACAGCGAAGGCGCAGCTTAAGAGAATTGTCACTGGCTGCCACTGTCCATTTATTTTCGAGGTTGTTTTCATTTTGACTGGGTGCCTTTTTTATGTGGGAATCGTGGATCCAGGCAGCAATCCCGTCTACCTTTACTGTTGTGGGGGTAGTCAACAGCACTAGATAGGGTCCTTTCCACCGAGGCTCAAGCGTGCCAGCGCTATGTTGTCTGGCCAAGACTGAGTCTCCGACCTGGAATCCGTGGGGCACCACGGTGGTCCCTGGAGTGTAGGCTTCTTTGATCTGATCCCAGATCTGTGTTTTGACAACCTCTAAGGCCTTTAAGTGGGTAAACAGAGCAGAGGAGGAGGGAGAGTCAGTGCAAGGATCCAATATCCTGCCTGACTCAGTCAATGGGGGTGGTCCCCCATGTAGGATTTCGTAAGGGGTAAGGCCGAAACGTCCAGGTGTGTTTTGGACCCTAAGGAGTGCAAAGGGGAGGAGGGTCACCCAGTCTTTGCCGCTGGTCTCAATAGCCAATTTAGTAAGGGTCTCTTTTAGGGTTCTATTCATTCTTTCTACCTGTCCTGAGCTCTGGGGTCTGTAAGCACAATGTAATTTCCAATTAGTCCCCAGTTGGGTGGCCAACTCCTGACTTACCTGGGCAACAAAAGCCGGTCCGTTGTCTGAACCAATTACCTTGGGGATACCGAACCGGGGCAGGATTTCTTCCATTATCTTCTTGGTTACCATTTGAGCAGTTTCAGACTTAGTGGGAAAGGCTTCCACCCATCCTGAAAAAGTGTCTATAAAAACTAGAAGGTACTTATTACCATATTTTCCTGGCTTAATTTCAGTGAAGTCTACCTCCCAATAAATTCCCAGCTGATCTCCCCTCATTCTTTTTCTGGGTTCTTTGAACGATCGGGCAGCATTGGTCAAGGTGCAGGCTTGACATGACTCTATTACCTCTTTTATTATTGTATTTAATCTTAGAACATAATATTTAGAACCTTTGATTAATTGCTTAAGTTTTTCATTTCCAAGATAAGTCAGCTGGTGTATTCGTCTCACATAGTCTTGTCCTTCTTTAGAGGGCAGAATGATTCGTCCATCTTTGGTTTTTGCCAATCCACCGAAACTAAACATCCGAGCTTTTCCTGCACGGGTCATATCTTCGATTAAATCATAATCTTTATAGGGATAGATGAAGCTGGGATCCATGGCTTGGAGGGGTTCTGGCGGGGTTCCAGTTTCCTCCACCAGCACTACCGCTCCCTGGGCAGCTTGCTTTGCTGTTAGATCAGCCATCTGGTTCCCCTTTGTGACTGGGTCAGTCCCCTTCTGGTGTCCCAGGCAGTGGACGATGGCTAATTTTTGTGGAAGATGTATGGCTTCTAGGAGGGCCAGGATTTCTTCGTTGTTTTTAGCGTCTCTTCCTGCTGAGGTGAGTAAGCCCCTCTGTCTGTAGATGGCCCCATGAATGTGAGCCATGGTGAAAGCATAACGGCTGTCGGTGTAAATGTTGATAGCCTTACCTTCTGCCAGACACAGAGCTTGAGTCAATGCCAGGAGCTCAGCTTTTTGAGTCTCCTTCTGGGAGACTGCTAGCCCAAATTACCTGCTTTCCATCCACCACCGCTGCTCCCGCCCTTTTTTTTTTTACCTTCTACCACAAAACTGCTGCTGTCCATATATCAGTTAGGCACGCCCGGCCAAGGTTGGTCAGTCAGGTCTTTCCTGGTCCTGGTCTCTTCAGCCAGGATGTCAGTGCATCGGTGCAGCGGGGAAGAGTCCTCTGCTTCGGGGAGCAGGGTGGCCAGGTTTAGAATAGCAGGAGGAGCGAAGATTATCCGATCATTTAACAACAAGCTCTGGTAATGTGTCATCCAGGCATTTGTCATCCATCGGTCGGGGGGCTGCCGCACAATACTTTCTAAAGCATGGGGAGCAATTATAGTCACATGCTGACCCAGAGTAAGCTTATCAGCATCTTTTACAAGTAGGGTACTGCAGCAATGGCTTTCAAGCAAGAGGGCCACCCGCTGGCGACGGGGTCTAGCTTTTTAGATAGGTAGGCCACCGGCCGCTTCCAGGGCCCCAGGGTCTGAGTCAGAAATCCACGGGCCACTCCAGCCCGCTCATCAACATATATAGAGTGAAAGGCTTAGTCAGATCTGGCAGGGCCAAAGCAGGAGCTGTGAGCAGGGCAGTCTTTATATTATCAAAGGCTCTTTGGTGATCCTCCGTCCAGGTGAATGGGACTTTTTCTTTAGTGAGTGGGTACAGAGGGACCGCCAGCGTGGCGAACCCCGGTATCCAGAGTCTACAAAAACCCACAGTTCCCAAAAACTCACGAACTTGTGGTGGAGTGGTGGGGATCGGGATCTGCATCACAGTCTTTTTCCATGCTTCAGTGAGGAGCCATCGCTTCCCTTCTCGGAGGGTGTATCCTAGGTAGGTCACCTCCGAGCGGCATAACTGGGCTGTCTTGGCGGACACCCGGTACCCCAACTCACCCAATTCCTTTAGGAGCTTTCTGGTCCCGTTGAAGCACAGTTCCTGGGTCGAGGCTGCAAGCAGTAAATCATCTACGTACTGCAAGAGAGAAATCTGGGGGTTCCGTGCCCTGAAGGGCACAAGGTCATGGTGAAGTGCTTCATTGAAGAGTCGATGAATTTTTGAACCCCTGTGGCAAACTAGTCCAGGTCAGTTGACCCGTATGTCCTCCTTTGGGATCTCGCCATTCAAAAGTGAACAGGGGTTGG
This sequence comes from Cricetulus griseus, assembly GCF_003668045.3. Lineage (NCBI taxonomy): Eukaryota > Metazoa > Chordata > Mammalia > Rodentia > Cricetidae > Cricetulus > Cricetulus griseus. The sequence goes on from NC_048599.1 coordinate 134,102,001, forward strand.
CTATTCAGATGTAACCTGAGACAGAAAAAGGCATCTTTCAAATCCAGAATGGTGTACCAGGATCGTTCAGGCGGTAAGGAACTCAGTAAGTTGTAAGGGTTGGGCATGGTTGGGTGAATGTCCTGTACCCATTTATTGACTTCTCTCAAGTCCTGGACAGGTCGATACTCATTGGTTCCAGGCTTTCGTACCGGCAGGAGGGGGGTATTCCAAGGGGACCAGCAGGGAATCAGTATACCTTGTTGTAACAGTCTCTGGATATGTGGTCGAATGCCTTCTTTATCCCCTTGAGTCATGGGGTACTGTCTGACTGAGACGGGGGTGGCAGCCACTTTTAGCTCGACTACCACGGGTGGCACTTGTTTAACAAGTCCCATTCCAGTCTGCTCTGCCCAAACCTCTGAAAAAGCTGTCAGCCACTCTTTAGGGGGCAAAATCCCAGTCTTGGGTTCATGGAGGCGATATTCTTCTTCTAGACTTAGAACTAAGCATGTTATAGGGGCTTCTCCCCAGGTGACTTCTGGTCCCTTCAGGGTGAACTGGACCTGAGCCTTTAATTTGGTCAACAAGTCCCTCCCCAGAAGGGGCACAGGGCACTCAGGAATCACAAGGAAAGAGTGAGTTACTTGGCTTTTTCCAATTTCTAAACTTCTTTTGGTTGTCCAAGGGTAAAGTTTGCTTCCAGTGGCTCCCATGACCAGAGTTCTTTTTGATCCTAATTGTCCTAATGGTTTAGTCAAAACTGAGTGTTCGGCTCCTGTATCTACCAAGAAATTAACGGGGTTCCCCTCCACAGAGAGAGTTACCCTAGGCTCGGGGAGGGGGACCGAGCCCCGACTCCCCTAATCTTCCTCGAGGGCCAACATCTTGGGGCCCTTTTGTTTCTTTCGGGGGCAATCTCTGGCCCAGTGTCCTTTTTCTTTACAGTATGCACATTGGTCTTTTTCAAGTTGTAGTCTCTGTTCTCCTGGGGGTCTTCTTGCCCTGTTGCCCAGGTACCCTGACTGTCCTCTCTTTGACCTTTCTCCACCTACTACTGCGGCCAAAATCTTAGTCAAATTCCTCTCCTGGTGGCAATCCCGCCGATTCTCCCTCTCTTCTGCCTCCTTTTTTTTCTTTCTTGTTTTTCTTCCTCGGTCTCTCTCTGGTGATATACTTTCTCTGCCTCTTTTACTAAATCCTGCAATGTATAATCCTGGAGCCCCTCTAATCTCTGCAACTTTTTCTTGATATCAGAGGCCAACTGTCCTATAAAAGCCATGGCTACAGCCGCCTGCTGTCCTTCCAAGGAGAGATCAAATGGGGTATATCTCCTATATGCCTCCATCAGTCATTCTGAGAAGACAGAGGGTGGCTCCACTGGACCCTGTAAGATTTCTCTTACCTTTGCCAAATTGGTGGGTCGCCATGCGGCTCCCTTGAGACCTGCTACTAGAGCCTGGCGGTAGACCGTGAGATGCCCCCTACCTTCCGCAGAGTTGTAATCCCAGTCAGGGCGGACCAAGGGGAAAGCGGCATCTATAAAATTAGGGAGATTGGTGGGGGTCCCATCTGGTCCTGGAACATTCTTTCTGGCCTCTAGGAGGATCCTCTCTCTTTCTTCAGTCTTAAAGAGGACCTGCAAGGGTTGTTGACAGTCGTCCCAAGTGGGCTGATGAGAATACATCAGGGACTCGAGGAGTCCCGTCAAGCCTGAGGGATTCTCTGAAAAAGAGGGGTGGTTAGTTTTCCAGTTGTACATATCAGCTGATGAAAACGGCCAATACTGCAGTGGGACTAATTCCCCTGGAGCAGGGGCGGGTCCATAAGCCCGTAATGGTAAGGCAATGGTGGAGTCAGGTCCTGCGCCAGATCCCTCTGTGCTGCGGCCCGGCGGCTTCGAGTCCCGGCTGCTGGCCCTATTTCTGAGGCCGTCCGGGAGTCCGTTGGGGCTGGCACCTGTGGGGAGGCTGCATGAGGAACGGGTTGAGGATATGGGGGAGGAGGGTGGTCAAGGAGGGAGACATCATCAATTTCAGGATAGATCCGCAGGGGAGCTGTTGGAGCAGGCGCTGGCGAATCTGAAGGAGGCACTTTCCATGCGGCCACGGCCACTGTCGCCGTCCCTATTCCCGATGTCCAAGGTTTCATCCAGGGTTGCGGGTTTTGGACTAGGTCCTGCCACACGATAATGTATGGAACCTGATCAGGGTGTCCCCCTGTGGCCTGAAAAATAATTCGCTTGACAGTGGAAATAATAGATAGATTAAAAGTTCCCCCGAAGGCCATCCCACACTGAAACTTGGCCATTCGGAGGAACAAAAAGTCTGCCAAGGTCCTTTTCTGACCTCGACAGAAAGATTATGAGCCCGAGTCTTAACGTCCGTCCAATGGTCCAGGGTCAGTGTTAGTGGGGTCGTCACAGTCTGTCCCATGTCTACCTCTATTACACACACAATAAAAACAATCGCAATGACAGAAAGACAAGAAAACAAAGCCAGCTCTCGACCTCGAGTCGACCAATAATTCTGAAAGGAATAAGACGGCCTGGAAATGGCCCTTTGACACAGATCGTCAAGGAGAAAACTTATCTCCCGACCTTTTCCATGGAGGTCCACCAGGTGTCCCTGGTCCTCCTCCTGTCCCAGGAGACCTCCTGGGACGTCTCCTAGGGCGAACAAATGGTGGACACCTGGACACATCTATCCCCATCCACTCTGCTCCTCCTCCTGGAGAGCGGCCTCGATAGAGCGTTTGCAAAAACGAAGCTGCGATCACACCAGAGTTTTGAACAGGCCACAAACAAAGAGTCACAACAGAAGAAAAATTCTTACCTCAAGTGGGTCTAGGACCCCTGGGTGGTCGCACAAATCCCAGACGAGCCCCCAAATGAAAGACCCCCGAAGGGAGACCCTCACTCAAATCTCGGGAATAGCGCACACCCAGTGAGGCACTGAGACCGGACTTACTGCAATCACATGAGGAAGTTTATTGAAAAAGGAATTGAATGAGATCTCAGGCCAGCATGTTGGGGTCGAGACTCAGAGGAGTTCGACCCTGACTCAAGCTTGTGACAAGCTTATAAAGGCAAAAACCATAAAGGAGGGGGAGGACTAGGGAGGAAATAGGGGAAGCGCAAAGTTACACATTTACTCATAAAGACAAATCCACAAAGGAGGGGGAGGACTAGGGAGGAAATAGGGGAAGCCCAAAGTTACACATTTACTCATCAGTTAAACTATGTGGACACACCTGGGGCATTTGAACTTTCCACAGAGGTCGTTGGGACATCCTGTGTTTATTCCAGGAGCTGTTTTTTCCTTATGAGAGTTGCGGGAGTGGCCACCTGCAGGGGACGGGAGCCCCCAAGGCGTCGAGCCCATGTTCTTATAGACAGCTAGTAATTTTTTACTCTTCAGTTCAGGTCAGCTGTTTCTGTGGGTTTCACCAGCCTGGTTTGGACCCCTTTGCTCATCACTCCTTCTCTGCAACTGGATTCCAGTTCAGTTCAGTAATTAGTTGTGGGTGTCTGCTTCTACTTCCACCATCTGCTGGATGAAGGCTATAGGCTTTCAATTGGCTATAAACTGCCTGAGTGTTCCTCTCTGGTGAGCTACCTGTAACAGTAGCTGTTTAGAATACAGCAGCAATGGTCATGGATGAGCAAATAGCAGTGAAATTGTATCTAAATTCATTTTGGATATACCAAGCTATGTTGTAGCTGGCTCATTCACTTTATTTTTTATCTTTTTGTGAATTTTCCACACTTATTCCTGAGTAGTTGCACCAGTTTCCTGTTCCTCCAGTGGCTAGTTCAAAAGAAACTCAGGAAAAAAAATGGGTAACTATAATGCATATAAGCATATCACATTGTTGGCCTCTACGCTCACTTAGCACTGTAGCATCTCTAAGCTCTTCTCATCCTATTCAATCCCCTTAATTTAACTATTTCTTTAATTCTTTTTCTCAAGCTGGAAACTTATCTTTGTGGGTCTTACATAGAAGTCACTGCTCACTTTATTCATTTAGCATCAGGCTTTTCTTTAAACTTTTAACTTAAGTACTGGACTTAGCTCCATTATTCTTCCTTGGTTCCTTGTGTTCCTTTTATCCTCTAACTATACACCTGATGTTTTTCTTTGCTCCATTTGTTCCTTTTCATCATATAGAGATACATCCCATAATTATCCTTAGGGGTCAGAGTATCTCACTGTGATTTGATTCCATCCATTTTCCTGAAAATTTCATGATGCCATTTTTAAAGGTTGATTAATCCTCCCTTGAGTATTAATCAATGTACCACATCTTTTAAATCTGTTCTTGTGTTGGGGAACATCTAGGGTATTTCCCATCCCTGGTTATTGTGAATAAAGCAGCAATGAACATGGTTGAGCAAGTAAGTGTCCTTTAGCTAGGATGAAACATCCTTTGAATATATGCCAGAGTGATGTGGTAATTTAAATAGGTATGATATCCATAGACTCATGTGTTTGAATAGTTGGGAGTGCCATAGAGAGTGGCACTATTAGAAGTTATGGCCTAGTGGTACTAGGTATAACCTTGTTGTAGAAGGCACATAACTTTGGAGGCAGGCTTTGAATTCTCATATGTTCAAAATAAGCTTAGTGACAAACTTTACTTCTGCTGCCTGTGAATCAAGATGTAGAATTCTCCACTCTTTTTCCAACACAATATACGCCACATGCCACCATAAGCCCATCATAAGGATAATAGACTAAACTTCTGAAACTGTATGAAACCCAATTTAACATTTACATTTATAAGATTTGCCTTGGTCATGGTGTTACTTCACAGCAATTAAAACCCACCTAAAACAACTACTATAGCTGGATGCTGGGGTAGGTTGATTCTCATATTCCTGAGGAACCACCAAGTTCATTTACACAGTGGCTGTATAAGTCTCAAACTCACCCTTAATAAATAAGTGAGTGGAAACATTCCCTTTCTAAATTTTGGCTGCTGGACCTTTAGATCCTGGCTTTGGGAGAAACCATGTCATATATTAGATCCTGATGTAAAGTATATTCTGCTTCCTGAAGAACCCAATTCTAGAACATCAGGTTCTGACACCTAATTGACATGATAATTATAAATTTAAAAGGCTATTCCATATACCCTTGATGCAAAACTGAAAGCTATACTGCTGGCCATGCCATCTGAAAGAAAATTGCTTCTTGGGTTCTTTTGGACAGGTAGTGTAAAAAAGGCATTTACTAGATCAATAGTTGCATATTATGTACCAGGTGATGTGTCAACCTGCTCAAATAAGGATGCCACATCTGTTCTAACAGTTGTAGTCAGAGTCACAATTTTAGTTTTTGATACTCAGTGGTCATTCTTCACAATCCATCTTTCTTCTGCACTGGAAGATAGGAGTATTAAAGGGAGATGTGGTAGGAACCACCACCCTAGGACTTTTCAAGTCCTTGATAGTGGCATTAAGTTTTGCAGTTCCTCCAGGGATTTATTACTGTTTAGATTCACTATTTTCCCGGAAATGGCAAATCTAGAGGTTTCTCTTTAGCCTTTCCAACCATAATAGCCTTTATTCCACAGGTTGAGAAACCAAGCTGAGAATCTGACAGCTTCTAAGTATACCTGTCCCAATTACACATTCTAAGACTGAGGAAATAACCACAGGATGGGTTCAGGATTACACTGAACCTACTGTGATTTGAACTTCAACCAAAACTCCATTAACCACCTGAATGAATATGGCTAACAATTAAACTACGATATATTATCAAAGACCTTCCTCAGGGGATCCCGATTATGTCTTCATTCAACTGTGTAATGGTTTGAAAGAAAATGGCCCCTAAAGATAGTGACACTATTAGGATGTATGGCCTTGTTGGAAAAAGTGAGTCACTGTGAGTGGGGGTAGGATGTTAGGTCTCTTTTTCTTTATCGTCCCTCAGTGTGACTGTCAGTTGAATTCCTGTTGACTGCAAGATGTAAGACACTCAGCTCCTCCAGAAACACATCAGCCTGCATGTTGCCATACTTCTCATCATGACGGCAATGGACAGGAACTCTGAAACTGTAAGCAAGCTCCCTCAATTAAATGTTTCCCTTATAAGAATTGTTATGGTCATGGTGTCTCTTCACAGTAATACTAACCCTAACTAACACGAAAGTTGGTACCAGGAATGGGGTACTGTTGTGATAGGGTCTGACCATGTTTTCATTTGGAGGAGTTTGGACTTTGGGTTTAGAAACCAGTGGAGTGTCCTAAGAACTGCGTAATGTGACAAAATGGAGCAGCATGGAGATCAATGATGCTGAATTTGATTTGATGAACTGTGGTAATCAAGAAGGTTGAGAGGAGAAGACTGTTAGTTTGTGGCATACAAACTGGTATTCTGATATTTTGGGGGGAGAAGGGTATGATTATTGGGCTCTCACATTGTGAGAATTAAGTTTTACAGAACAAACCCATTACAATTTCCTTAAGCTTTAAAAAAATTCTCAATTAACGCTTAGTCAAGGGATATAAGGCATCTCCAAATCCTTTTCAACAGGGCATCTTTTGACACATGCTTCAGTCAACCATTCAAATCCTTTTGACACCTGTTTAATTGTGTAAGCTTCCATATTAAACCTCTCTGCTCAGTGGTCTCATATCAATAAACTGAACCAGATTCATTTGTATGTCCCTTCTACTAGTATCCCTCACCTTTAAAATCCATTTCCACACATATTCCAAAGACTTCCACTTGAATGGATTAGCAACCTCATTGATAACTTTCGTAGTACCTCCTTGTGGACTGCTTTCTATCTCCCTTCTAGGAGAATGCTGTTCCTTAAGTATGGTTATAGATCAAGAGTCAACTATTGGCAAATGCTGAGGGATATTGGTATAGTTTTGTCTTGTGTTTTTTGAAAGGAAAGTCGCTGCTATTTTAGCAGACAATGGTGAATTAATTTTCTCAATCAAAGGGAAATAATTCAGGGGTAGAGTAGGATTACATCATCTGATGAGGGTGGTGAGATAAGATACTACTTCCTTTGGTGAGATTAAACCCTTGGGAATCTGAGACTTCAAAGTTCTTATTTCAATACAGTCCACTCAAACATTCTCATCCCAAGATATAAGATCACATTCTTTACCACTTAAGGCCTTTACTTAAACTGACAACACCCACGGCAGCTGGGACTTGAAATTTCAGGTAATTCAGCCAACCTTATAATGAGGGCTTGAATTTGATTTTCTACAAATTGAGCTCTGCGGCTGCTGGAGAGAAGATTATCTTTCAGAGCATACTTAGAAAACTTCAGACAATTTATGTGCATTTGGAGCTGGTCGATTTCATTATGGACTTCATTGTTGTCCTTAACCATATTTTGTGATGCTAGAATGTGGTTAATTTTAATCATAGATTCATTATTATTCTTTGGGAATTCATCCAGGAATACTAGGAGAAACTGACCAGCCTCATCATTCTTATTTTTCCACAAGTTGTCAAATGTTTTATACACCTATTAACCAAAGTTGTTGTCTCTCATAATTGGTGAATCAGTATAATCAAATGCATTTGTCTCTTTAAGTTTGAAAATAGTTCACACTAAGGGCTCTGAATACTCTCCAAGCTTCCAGGAGAGGCTACAACAACTTGAAAGGCTTTAGTAACTATAGGTTTTGGCAAATTAGAAAGTCTATTCAAGATAATTCAAATATTTTTCTTTATATTTGTGTTGTTCCAGAACAATTTCTGTATTAATCAGGGTTTCTAGAGGAAGAGAACAAATAATACACACACACACACACACACACACACACACACACACACACACACACACGTGTGTGTGTGTGTGTGTATAATATTTATTAGAATATTTATTAGAATATTAGAATATTATTAGAATATTAATATTAGAATATTATTAGAATATTAGAATATTAGAATATAATATTTATTAGAATGACTTATATGTTGTGGTCCAGTTTCTCTAATAATAGATCTCCACCAATGAAAGTTTCAAGAATCCAGTAGTTATTCAGTATACAAGGTTAGATACTTTAGCTGGTTATCAGTATATGCCAGATTCCAGAAGAAGTAAACTCTAATGCTACTGGAGGAATAAACTTGCCAGTGATAGTAAGAGCAAGCAGACAATGAGATACCAAGTTTCCTTCTTCCATGTTGTTTATATAGGCTACCAGCAGAAGGTAAGGCCCCAATTAGAGGCATATTTTCCCACATCAAAATATGTGGATTAAAGGCTTATCTTACCACCTCAAAGATCCTGATTAGAAGTTGGTCTTCTCACTAGATAGATTTAATTAAGTAAAAATCTCTCACAGATGTGGCAGCTATTTTTGAGTTTTAGTTAATTCCATATGTAGCTAAGTTGACAATAATAGCCTTCACAAATGGTATGGATGTTATAATGTAGTTACATTTCCAGTTTTTTAGGAGCATCTAGGAAGATTTGCAAAGTGGCTGTAATAGTTTTATTTCCAAAAACAGTGGGTAAGAGTCACTTTCACATCTACGCTAATATTTGTTGTATTCCTGATGATGGTTCTTACTGGTGTGAAATAGCAAATAGTTTTAATTTTCATTTATCTGATGGCTAGAGAAGGACACAGTTTTGTCCTAGAAGAAAATCAGAGCCAACTAAGTAATATTTTATACATTGAATAAATATATCATTTCAGAATAAAACATCACAAGGAAAATAATTTAGTAAAGAAACTGAACTAATGTTTTCAAGAAAGAAGGAAAATATGCAAATGTTAATACATGTTTTACAAATATTACCTTGCATCAGGTTCACGTGGAGAACAATGTAAAATACAGATTCCTAAGGCCACCATTTGGATTTGGGTTTATAGCTACAGGATGTGTTCTAAGTCTTTATGTTTCTAGCTAGTTCAAAATGGGGTAGTTATCGTGTTCTAGGGATTTTATTTTAGGTATTTATCATCTTTCAGTGTTCAATCAAATCTATGAAAGTGGCTTTTCCTAAATTTGCATTTTCCCTCTTATAGAAAATAGATTGTGTATTCACACAATATATCCTGAGTGCTTTTTCCTCCCTTTAGTCCTCCTTGTTCTTCCCCACCTCCCCTCACATCTAGATTCACACCTTTTTGTCTATTAGAAAAGTAAAGACTTCTAGGAAATAACAACAAGGCTTAACAATAAAGCAAAAAAAAAAAATTCACAGAACAAGGCAAATCAACAGAAGGGAAAGATACCAGGAGAAGATTCAAGAGTCAGAAACAAAATCATTCTCACCCACTCACTCAGGAGTCCCATAAAAACATTAAACTGAAAATCATGTTGTATGTACACAAGGACTAAATTCAGACTCCTGCAGTCCCTGTGCTTGCTGTGTTAGTCTCTGTGAGTTCATATGAGCTTGGCTTTGTTAATTCAGGCTGGCTCTTATACTATTTCCTACATGGAAACGTCTAGAGGTTTTTGTACCTGGAGGTACTCTGCAGACTACTCAAAGAAAAATGTTTGCATCAGCATAGTCATGAAACCTTTGAGCTAGAGTGCTAAATGCCTGGAAATATTCCATGTCAATGGTGGCACAAAGCCTGTGGGAGGAACCTACCAATGAAACTCTTGAATTAAGGGCCACTCCATGATATTTATCCTATATTTGACACTGCTTGGCTGGCCAAAGTCTTAAAAATAGGTATCTCAGAGACATGCTGTAAAAGTAAATACTATTCATCTTTCAAAAATGTAGTGATTATATGACTACTAATGATGATTTTCTGCTATACTCATAGAAGATCAATGCCTTATTCTACCATCATTAGAGAAGCTTCCTCCTGCAGCAGATGGAAATAGACAAATATTACATAAAGATAGGGGGATGGAGATGTGCTATGAAAATTCATGTTGGGGTGGGATGTCACTATTCAATCACTTCCCCCAAAGCCTCAGTGCTCAGGGAACCCTGAGGAAGAATAGTCAGAAAGAATGTAGAACCTACTGGTGAATTTTATATATCCTAAGAAAATTGAAGGGAGAGAATGAGAGAAAGATAAAATTTTCAATTTTGAGAAATTATTACAAATCTTTCTAAGTAGTTAAAAAGTTTGTTTCAGAGTGAGTTTATTTAGGAAGACAACAGTGTCCCCTGCATCAGAAGGGACGTTAAAAAGAAAGACTGCAAATCTGCTCACAAGCTATCTCTCCTCTGAATAATGTGACACTCCTCTCCCAAAATTTTGGGACTGCCATTAGGATAACGTGAATTTTTTCCAAGCCGCTATCTGGTTGTTACATTGAAGAATGTTTAACAGGAAATGGAATGTTCTTCTAAAAAAGGATGGAGAGGCTGACCAAAGTCTGTTGAACACACTTATCTGCCTTAGCCAGATACAACGAATGATAACCTTGAATGTGGAGTAAGTCTGCCATACACACAGAAATTCTCAATCCTGTCAGTTTCATTATGGACCAAGAATTCTGAGATGTCTGAAGCAGAATGGTAATAAAGAGTCATTATATAAAATTCTATTGCCCCTATGAATGCTTATTGTTTATGCTGTGTGAAGGCCTCAGGCATGGTGGCCTGCAAGTAGTCCACCTGAAGCTATCTTGGGATGATGTCATCACAGTTTCTGAGATGACAGAGGCTTTATTATTGTCATCATGAAAAATGGATATGGTTATTTTCACATGGCAAGATGACAGGAATTATACAACATAAGATGCATCTATTGCCCATGCCCTTGTGGGTCTTTAACACAATAAAAAATGCAAGCACCAATTTTCAGAACACAGAAACCTAATAAAACAGCTTAAAATAAAATCATGTTTTAATGGAATTTAAGTGAAAATTATTCACTTGATTAAAAAAAATGTTAGAGATATCTGCTCCTCTACCACATGGTGTTTATAATTCTGATTATTATGTCTCAAAACTAGTGTTTAATTAACCTCATGTGGACTCTTAAAGTTAGTTGGTGAATTTTTTGTCCTAGAATAAAATAGTGAAAAAAGCAGTAATTATTGGTGGTAATGTGCGAGGTGTGGTTAAATATAGTTGCGCCAAGACAACTTCTAGAATCTTCTGAGATTTTGCTTAGAAGGAAGCCTAATTGAGTAACACACATTAGAGCCTCACTGAATTTGAATGGTAGGGGCTATGAGATTAGGACATTTTTCTAGACTCCAATCCAGTAAGGCTACCCTTAATATTTACCCAGGATCTGCTGGTGTCCTTTCTAATATTTGCACTAAGCAACTGTACTAAAAAATAATTTCATTTCACTAAAATTAATTCAGAAAAGTTGCCATTTTAGAATTAAAAACCATGGCAGAAGAGAAAGCAAGGCAATGTCCAGCAGCGTTACAACTGAACAGGACATGGAGACCTGCACATATGCCCAGAGCTACCTGGCTCCAACATAGGAGAAAGCATGACTCTTTCATTAACTATTATGGTGTGATATGGAAGAGACAGAGAGACAGAATCGTGCATGCCCTGTAAAGAGAGGCAGACCTGAAGAGGTAGAAATAGTGAGGAGCAGGATGAGGGGGGTGTTTTCCTGGCCACTGAACCATGGTGATGTCCAATCCTGAGCTGCTCCCAAGGCCCATGTCTAGGTCCATTGCCCTGCTGCATCCACTCTGTGTTGATGTCCATAGCTACCGATACCACTGAAGACTGAGAGGTTAAGGCTGCACAGAGTTGGTCCACCCCTCACTAGGAAGAACACTTGGAAGAACTGCCATTGACCCCATCGGCTGCCGCAATTGGGAGAGTGGATCCTCTACCTTGCTTGAGAAGCCCAATAGAGCTGACCCGTTCAAGTTGTGGATGACCTTGTCCTGAGGGCATGGGAGTGAGAGAACGTACCGGCCCCTCATCTGCCATGTGGCACCATGGATGAGAGAAAGATACCCTCCCCCTCTGGCCTTTGCCAACTGTAGCAAGCAGGAGAGCTGACACCTTGTCTGCCATATGGTAGTGTGGGAGAAGGAATGAATTTCCCTAACCCCTCCCAGCAACCTATGGCAGGTGAAAGAAAGTTCCCTGAATACATGAGAGTGGATTAGATGACCATCCCCTTTAGTTGCAGCACTTGGGAAAATGGGCTTTGTACCTCACCTGGGGAGCACAGTAGAGCCGACCCTGTTGACAGTACAGGTAATCAGGCCCTGCGTGCATGCATGAGAGTGTGAGAGCTGGCCCCATCACCTTCCTCTGACATGGGGTGTTGAGGGTAAGGGAATGTTGCCCTACCCAACTCACCCATGCCACCTGTGGCAGTCAAGGAAATGATCTCTGGAAAACAGGCCCTGCACCTCACTGGTAAGTACAGAAAAGCTAGCCCTGTGCACGAAGGTGCTGATAACCTTCTCCAAGAATATGAGCCCGGAACACCTGGCCCACCCCTCATCTGCCATATAGTGAAGGGGTGAGGAAGCAATGCCCCCCACCATGCACTGCCTGTGACAATTGAGAGAGCTGGCCCTGAGGTCATAAGAACAGCAAAGCTGCCCCTCTTCTTCGCCAGCTGCAGCACTTGTGAGAGTGACTCATGAACATCAGTTTGTCAGCATAGTAGAACTGGCCCTGGTGATGTAGGTGTGAGAGTGCCAGCTCTGTGGACATGAAAGCAGGAGAAATGGTCCCACTACTTGATCCTTACTGCATAAGTGAACTAACCGGGGGAAAACTGGAGAGCTTACCCTGGTAGTGAGGACAGGGTAGAGCTTGTGGCCTGACCTACAACTACCCAGGCCTAAATCCAGGCCTATGATTTGGCTGACCCTAACATCAACTCCATCTACTCTCTGCTGGAGCATGGGAATGTGCAGAACCTGCATATCCAAAGCTGCAGGATCTCCATGACATAGGAAAAGAAGACGATATCCAAAAGAAGTCCCAGTGAGGGCCCAGTATCGATGGTGTAGCAGAAACCAGAGACCCCCAAAACAGACCAAAGACTAGCTGAAATGAAAACTTGCAAGTCAAGTTATATGGATTAAAGGGTAGATTCTGTGACACATAGTGTCACACTACATTTAGCTTTGATGACCAGATTTTTTTTTCTTTTTCTCTTATATTTTATTTTACTGTGAGGGGAATTTGCAAAAGCAGAGGGTGAATATGAAAGGATAGGGAGATGAGTGGGATCAAGATGAATGATGTGAAAGACACAAGAATGAATGAATGAATAAATAAATAAGTAGAATTTAAAACCAAGAAAATAAACAGTAATCATCAGCCAACATCTGACAACTCTGTGCAGTTAAATGGGAAGAGTGATTGCCTGTTTGTCTTCTTTTGTGATTAAGGAAACTCAGCGGAGTAAGTCTTTAAATAAAATGGGTTTGTGCCTGTCATTTTTCTTAGAGATTATTCTTGTACAGTTGGTGGTTTTTACTCTGGCTCTTTGCCTCTTTGAGGGGCCCACCATCCAGCTCCAGAATAAATCACAGGGAGACTTATTCTTATAAATACCTGGCCTCAGCTTCCCTGATTTCTAGCCAGCTTTCCTTGACTTAAGTTATCCCCTCTAACTTTGGCCTATACACCTTTGTTAACTTCTTACTCTGTGGGTTATTGTGTAAATAGGTGGCTGGCCCCTGCTGTCTCTCTCTCTTATAACTTTTCTCCCAAGATTTCTCCTCCCATTTATTCTTTCTGCCTGTAAGCACCTCCTATCAGCCTGACTATTGACTGTTCAGCTCTTTATTAGACCAATCAGGTGTTTTAGACAGAAAAACTAACAAAAGCTTCAAAAAGTTCAAGAAATGCAACATAAAGGTGCCACAATCTGCTCATCATTAAACAAATGTTCCATGTCATAAATAAATAGAACACATCTTTAACTAATATTCTACAGCATTGTACTAAAATGGTACTCCATATTGTGAGTTATGAAGGTCCCTTGGTCTGTCTGTGAGTAATGTTGTGTAATCTTTAACCAACCACCCTCTCTATGAATGATCTCAACATCCACTCAGAAAAATAAAGGTGACCCTGCCTCTTCTGTTTTCTTCTCAGACTTCATGGATTTATAGATACCTGAAGAGACCCTATTCTCTTCTGTGATTAAAACTTCCTTCTTACAGTCACATTTTCTTCTGATGTCACTTCCTCTACATTTTTTCTTTCTTAAGCTTCCATATAATTGTTTACTCTTAAGTTTACATTTTATGTCTTTATGATATTGCCAAAATTTGGCTGCAGCATGATTTAGCAAACCTACAACAGCCTGAAAATAGAGCAAGATGCAATGGATTGATTCTTAGCATATAGAGTTGTAGCCATTCCCATTTTTATTTTTCCTCATTAAAGTATCTCTTAATATCTGCTTGTAAAATTGTAGATTCTAACTGGGAACATATGCTAACTTGTCTCTGAAAGTCTTTTTTTAAGAAAATATTTATTACATGTATAAATACAATATTTATAAATGTATGTAAATTAAGCATGTGGAAATATGTACATTTTCAGAAGTAAAAAGGATTTAAAATCATCCCTACCTAAGTTCTATATGATGATTGATGATGATCATCAACTTGACAGGATCTAGAATCACCTTGGATATCTAGAAACATCTAATGTTTAACTTCGGGAGATCATCTAGATTAGGCTAATTCAGATGAGAAGACACATCCTAAAGACAACCAGGACTATTGTTTATGTTAAGGTTCCAGACTAAACAAAAGGAGAAAGTGAGCTGCATAGTGCGTTCATCTTGCCTCTAGTTTCTATCACCATGACTCCCCTCTGTGATAGACTATACTTTTCAACTTTAACCTACTTACAATAAACTCTATCCTCTTTAAATAGATTTTATCAAGCACTTTGTACAAGCAACATTGAAAGCAATTAACATAGCCAACCTTTGCAATTCAGTATTAGAGAAATTTTTCTGTTTACAAGTGAACAGAGATTTATAGATCTCCAGACTAAATCTAGAGATTTCTGATTGTATTCTCAGATAATTTACTTATTGAATTATTTATATTTCCATAATCATAATGATGTCAGAATTCATTAAAAATAAGGATATGTTTTCTTTAAAAGTTATATCAAGCACATACCTGTTACTGATATTACAGTTAATTACCAACAACTACTATGGTAAA
The DNA here is from genome assembly GCF_003668045.3 of Cricetulus griseus. Classification (NCBI taxonomy): domain Eukaryota; kingdom Metazoa; phylum Chordata; class Mammalia; order Rodentia; family Cricetidae; genus Cricetulus; species Cricetulus griseus. The sequence goes on from NC_048599.1 coordinate 134,117,081, forward strand.
AGTTTCTTGGGTTTTATTATTTAAAAATAATATTATTAAAAATATATATTCAGTGTATATTTTAATGATACCAGTGATTATTTTTAATCAATGGAGCCATATACTTATGGTAAATTCCATTTGTTCTATCCCATTCTTTATTAAGCACATCTGCACAGAAGATATTTTATATTTATTTGAACAGAAAGATATATTTTATGAAATACTAATGTGTTTAACCTTAAGAAGCTGATCAAAATATCCAGTTCTTTGAGCCTTTGCTTTGATGACTCAGTGGAATTTTTAAAAATGGACTTTGAAATCTCCTTAGCAATATGTTTGGCAAGTGTTTTCCCTACATCAGATTTATTAATTGGATATGGAAGGACTTGCTGAAAAGGAAAAAGGGGTGACTGAGTAAACAGTAGCCATTGATCATTACTAATGCCTAGTGGGTATTCTTAAATTCTTTAATCAAAAGCAAATTATGCAAACCCACATGATTGTAATGAAAACTTACCACAAGAAGAACCAAATGTGTCAGTGCAATTGAAAGTTAACTTTTGAGATAGTAAAGGATGTTCCTGCTTATATAACATCTCGTTCTTTGTCTAAGAAATTGATTTTCTAGACAATTTCCTGAATGGGGAACAATCAGAGCTGCAGGAACCTATCATTCAGAATCTTACTTTTATAGAGTCAGCATTGTTAGCTATTATATAACAGATGGCAGGGTGCCATTTGTATGAAGAAGCTGTACTGTACTGTTATCTTGTGGAGGCTCTGGCCCTCAGGATGGACAGCCAAAGATGCTACAACAATTAAAACTAAAATGTCTTTCTTCAGCTCTGAGTTCAACATGCTTACCTGTGAAGTTATAGCAACCTGTTCCATTAGACACAGAATCACCAATAGACACTATTTTTATGCATATGACATTCAGCAATTCTATCATTATCCTTGGCATAGTTATCACATGTTACAGAGAGAAAGGGAAGATTACATACTAAGGTTAGGTTATTGTTATTTTTTTCTAGTAACCTTGTATGTGTTTCCTGTTTAGTTGAATGTTTTCAACTCACCAGTGCTTTAGATATTATACATATTTTCTGGAAAGACTACATTTCTAGCCAGCATATTCCAATATGGACTATTTGGAATCATGTAGGAAGTTTTTATTTTTTTGCTTATAGTTAATAAAATTTAGTACAATAAAACAATTCTTGGCCAGAATTAATTGTGCCACTGTAAAGAGCCCTCCAAGATGTGCCCAAGAAAATATTCAGCATTTTACTCTATCCCTCATCTAACTTTAGGAGTCCTATTATATTGCTACACAATGTGAGGTTCCATGATACCCTAAAGTCTCACATTGCCCTGGGACAAAATAAATAAATATGAGGAAATTACCAAATGACATGCTTCTATTATGGAAGTTAAGTAATATCCAAGACTAGACCTAGATTTTTCAAAACATCAAATGCACATCTGCAATTCTCCTGCCTCCTACTATGTGTCTCTCCACATGACTTGCATGAAAGGTTTGTGGTCTCTGTCCTTTGAAGCTAGCTCTTCTTTGGTGATTTTACTATTAACACTAGAAGACTTCTGGCACCCACTGATGAACACTAGTTTCAGGATGTCACTGACTATTGTACAAGTATGTTGCTGTTTAGAGTTACTAAAATTGGTGATACATTGAAAATACATAAAATTGCTGATATTTATGAATGCTAATATATTCCATATTACCAAATGAACAAAGGAAACTATTCTGAATTTTTGAAATTAATTACTATTTGTCTATTAATGTAAAAAGAACATAAATTACTAATATTTTTTAAATTATTTTAATTACTCATATTTACATATCCATCCCCCCATTCCCTCCCTCTCCCATCCTCCCATGTTCCACACTCCAACCCACCAAACCCCCACCCCGTAGTGAGGCTCTCCACGGACCTTCAAAGTCTATCACATTCTTTGGAGGAGGGCTTAGGCCCTCCTTGCTGTATCTGGGCTGCAATAGTATGCCTCCATAGGGAATGGGCTCCCAAAGTCCATTTGTGCTCTAGGGATAAAGACTGGATGCACTATTAGAGGACCCGTAGACTGTCTTGGATGCCTAGCTGGTAACCACATTCAGAGGGATTGGTTTGGTCCAATGTTGTTTCCCCAGCTTTATGACTAGGGTCTCCATTCTATCAGTAGGTCAGGTCCACTGTTTCTGGAGGTCTCTCCAGCCCTGTCTTTGCTCAACTGTCCTCCCTCTCCACAATTGGATTCCAGGAGTATGGTTCACTGCTTAGCTGTGGGTGTCTGTTTCTGCTTCAAACAGCAACTGGGTGAAGACTCTCCTTCCTCTCCCTGCTCCCAAGATCCAATTTGGTCAGAGATTCCCATGCCCTTCTTCGAGGGACTATGCAGAATTCTCTTGGGGTCCTCCTTGTTTCCTAGCACCTCTAGCAGTGTGGATTATAGGTTAGTGATCCTTTGCTCTATGTCAAAAAAAATCAAAAATGAGTAAGTACACACCATTTCATTGTTGTTATTGATTTTAAGCATTCTGACAGGAGTAAGATGGTATCTCAGAGTGGTTTTGAGTTGCATTTCCCTGATGGCTAAGTATGTTGAGCACTTTCTCAAGTGTCTTTCAGCCATTTTGGATGCCTGTAGAATTCTGTACTGAAACTATCTGGCCCTGGGATTTTTTTGGTTGGTAGATTTTTGATGAGTGCCTCTATTTCATTTGGGGTTATAGGTCTGTTTAAGTTGCTTATCTGTTCTTGACTTTATTTTGGTAAGTGATAACTATCCAGAAAAAAGTCCATTTCCTTTAACTTTTTTAATTTTGTGGAGTACAAGTTTTCAAAGTATGACCTGATGATTCTCTGGATTTCATCAGTGTTGGTTGTTATGCCCCCCTTTTCATTTCTGATTCTGCTAGTTAGCATGCTTTCACTCTGCCTTTTGGTTAGTTTGGATAGAAGTTTGTCTATCTTGTTGACTTTCTTGAAGAACCAACTGTTTGTTTCATTGAGTCTTTGTAGTGTTTTTCTAGTTTCTACTTTTGATTTCAGCCTTCAGTTTGATTATTTCCTGGCATCTACTACTCTGGGGAGTATTTGCTTCCTTTTGTTCTAGAGTTTTCAGTTGTGCTGTTAATTCTCTAGTGTGACTATTCTCCAGTTTCTTCATGTGGGCAGTTAGTGCTATGAACTTTCCTCTTAGCACTGCTTTCAAAGTTTCCCATAGGTTTGGGTATGTTGTATCTTCATTCTCATTAAATTCTAGGAAGTCTTTAATTTCTTTTTTCTTTTTTTATTTCTTCCTTGACCCAGGAGTGGTTCAATTGCACATTATTTAATTTCCATGAGTTTGTGGGGTTTCTGCAATTTGTGTTGTTGTTATTTCTAACTTTAAAGCATGGTGGTCTAATAAGATGCAGGGGGTTATTCAAATTTTTTTGTATCTGTGTATGTTTGCTATGTTGCTGAGTATGTGGTGAGTTTTAGGAAGGTTCCATATGGCATTGAGAAGGTATATTCTTTTGTGTTCAGATGGAATGTTCTATAGATATCTGTTAAACCCAATTGGGTCATAACATCTGTTAGTTCTTTTGTTTCTTTGTTAAGTTTCTGTCTGGTGGTGCTATCTAGTGGTGAGCATGGGGTGTTAAGTCTCCTGCTGTAAGTGTGTGAGGTTTTATGTGTGATTTGAGCTTTAGTAATGTTTATTTTACAAATGTGGATGCCTTTGTATTTGGCCATAGATGTTCTGGATTGAGACTTCATCTTGATGGACTTTTCCTGTGATAAGTAGGAAATGCCCTTATTCATCTCTTTTGATTGACTTTAGTTTCAAGTCTAATTTGTAGATATTAGGATTGCTACACCAGCTTATTTCTTGGGTCCATTTGATTGGAAAATCTTTACCCAACCCTTTTTTCTGAGGTACCATCTGTCTTTGAAGTTGAGATGTGTTTCTTGTATGCAGCAGAAGGATGGATTCTGTCTTTGCTTCCAGTCTGTTAGCCTATATTTTTAATAGGCAAGTTAAGACCATTGACATTGAGGGATATTAATGAGCATTGATTGTTGATTCTTGTTTGTTTTGGATTTGTTTTTGGTGGTGTTATTGTGTGTGGATTCCCCCCCCCCAATTTTTTTTTTTTTTTGGTGTTTGGTAAAGTGGGATTATCTATTGCCTATGGTTTTTTGAGTGTAGTTATCTTCATTATGTTGGTGTTTTCTTTCCAGTAAATTCTTTAGGGCTGAATTTGTGCATATGTATTGCTAAAATATGATTTTGTCATGGAATATCTTGTTTTCTCCATCTCTAATGGCTAAAAGCGTTGCTGGATACCAATCTTCAACACCCAGATTCTCTCTTCCATCTCTTGTATTCTGTTGTTTATGCTTACATCTGTGGTTCCTGATTGTTTACCCAGCTTTTATATTTCCAGCATCCCCTCATTCTGTGTTTCCTTTATTGTTTCTAATTGTGCTTTCAAACAGTCAACTGTTTGAATTATTTCCTTCACTTTTTCAGTTGTTTTTTCTTGGCTTTCTTTAGATTCTGTAAGAGATTTGTTCATTTCTTGTAGTTTTTGGTTTGTCTTTAATATTTGCTTGTTTTTTCTTCTATTTCTTTAAGAGATTTTCTTGTTTCCTCTTTAATGGTCTCTATCATCTCATAAGATAATTTTTAACGTCCATCTCTTCTTCATCCTCTGCGTTGGGCTTTACAGTTCTTCCTGTTGTGGTGTCCCTAGAATCTGGTGATGTCATATTGGTCTTTCTGTTGTTGAGTGTGTTCTTATTCTGTCATCTTCCCATCCCTTCTTCCAGGGGGTGAAGGTAGGTTCTCTCCCTCTCTCAGGTGGCATGCAGAGGGCTCAGCCATAGGCAGCAGGCTCAGACTCACCTGGAAACCAGAGGACAGAGGGTGGAGGGTGGACAAGCGTGAGGTATGTACAGACTCAGGGTGGGTCTTCCATTCTGGGCAGGTCTACTCTTGTGGAGGAGGGGGTGCTCAGTCAGAAGTGAGCAGGGGTTGATGGTGGAGGGTGGGGGAAGTGCTGCACCCATACTCACCTCAGGTTCAGGCAGTAGCCAGAGGACAGAGGGCAGAGGGCAGACAAGGGGAAAATATTAGTATTTGAATCAGCACTCACTAGTGATTTAAAGCCTGGCACATATGGTTCCTTATAACTGTCCCTGTTATTACTCCTTACTTTCAGTGTAGCCCCAACTATGATATTCTTTGTAGAAAGAAATTGTACATTTTGATTTTTATATCTCAGTCCAAGAAGCACCTGAAGTTTCAAATGAATTTGTATAAAAACTACAAGCATAGATTTATGAACCAAAACAGGAAATACTCAGTTTCAAAACATTTGAGTCTGTTTCTCAGTGTTCCTGAAGGAACTAAAATGTGAACTAATGGTTAAATAACTTTAGCATACTTGCACACTCAAATGTAACTAATAGTGATGTATTTCTATTTTGAATAGTACAGAATATTAGGTACCTGGGGATTTACCTTTTTTTGAAATGCACTTTGCTGTTCAATACTTTAAATGAGCATGATCCATTCAAAGAGAATTTGTTTCATCCAGAAATTCAGTTCTTTCTCAACTGTGGCTTATATATTTCCATATATTTCCCTTTCTGAATGGCCAAAGCATGTCCAGACTGACACAGGATTACATTAGTTGGACAGAACAGAGTCCTGCCTCAAATAGCCAAGGAAATGTTGTTTCTTCAAGCTAGGTGTAGGCAATTTCTGATACATCTGCTTACATTTTACTGGTAAAAGTAAGGTCATTGATATCTTTAAGGAGTTAAAGTGTAACAGGTGTTGGTGGCTCACACCTTTAATCCCAGCCCTCAGGAGGCAAAGGCAGGCAGGTCTCTGTGAGTTCCAGGGCAGCCTGTTCTACAGAGCGAGTGCCAGGATAGGCTCCAACGCCACACAAAGAAACCATGCTTCAAAAAAACCAACAAAAATAGAGTTAAAGTGCAAGAAGGTACAATGTAGAATTTACCTGGGAAATTTTCTAAAGACTGCATTTTCACTGAATACTCTCAAACCTGGCTCTTGGCAGTCTTACACCCCACAGTATTCATGATGTCATTTCTCTGATCCCATTTCTGATGACTTTTGTTACAACAAGAAAGGTAGGAATGGGAAGAAGTTGAATGGTATAATAAAGGTTCATTATTCATGTAGTATGAACTTTAAGTTTGTTGTTGCCATCAGAAAATAAAAGTTTCTGTCAGTTCCTGAGCACAGCGACAATGTCTAGATACTGTCTCAACTTGCTATGCAGGCCACTTGAGGAGATAAAAACATCAGAGTTCTTACCCAATCCTGGATTCTTCATACTAAAGTACTCATATGCCTAGTAAGATGTTCCCACCAGTGCAATAATGACATAATTGTTAATGGGGTCTGGTGGAGTTAATCAACTGCTTTCTTATTGTATACGGGGCCTGGTGTGCATGAAGGAATCCATGCATGATATTCAGTGTCACTCAGTGTTCAATTTTCATAGATCTAAAGCAAAAGAAAGTGTATCCATAATCTCATATTTTTATTGAAGACATTATTCCAACTTGAAAAATATCCCCTTTTCTTTGTGCTCTGCATGTCCTTCTATGTATTATCTTACAACTAGAGACTTTTGGTTCCTATCTCCCTCAACTTGAAGCACAATTGGTGCTAGTTACACTTACATATTTTCACTTTATTTGATTTCTTCAAGCACAATGCCATCTGCTCTGGCATCCAATTTGTCTCTGTTCAACTGTTTCTGGTAGTACCATTATTTTTCTAGGCTATATACACATCTTCTGAGGAAAAAGAAACTAGATGCATCTCCCATATAGAAACTACAAAGATTTCTAGAAACTTCTATAGACTACTTCAGGTTCTCTATGTTTTGGTAGTTCTTGGGTGTTTGTTTGACAGTATCCCAGCAGAAAATTGTGGTGAAGAAAGGAGAAAAGTTATATAACAAGATTATATGTCAAGCTTACACATATACACACATTATATATACCATTTATATATTATTCAATTACTCATATACATGTTTCTCTCCTCCTCTATATCTACACACACACACACACACACACACATACATATATATGCCCTCTTAGGAATAGTTGTTGTCAAATGTCCAAGACTAAAATATTTATGACCTACTTGTTTGACAACCCCGGAATATTACTGATATTGCTTCCACTGCTTTCCTCCCCAAGTTAATATTCATAGAAATGTATCCTGCCAAAAATCATTAAATTTCTTAAAGATCTGTGTCAGGGTAATTATTTATAAGATAACATTATGCTATGAACATGAGCTTTAATTATGACTAGATTTTTGTCTCCAGCCTTGGAAACTTTTTGTTCTGAAGCTGGACTGTTGGGTTAGCAGTCACTTCTGGGAAGCCAGTCTATAAGCACAAAGTTGGAGAAATTAGAGTACATTTCTCTATACCCAGGATTCAGTGAAAATAAACCAATTGAGACAAATTAGTATTTCTGGTGAACCAGCAAAACAGTTTATAATAGAGACATTATTTCATCAAAATGTTGGATGAGTATGTGCAGCAGTTTTTCTAGGGTAGTAAGAATCTCCCTCTCCTCTCACTCCTAGTACCCCAAATGGTGAAAATATTCAGGGGTACTAAGAACATAACAAATAATTTCAGATTAATTGATTTATATTCAAGTGCTTCTTATAGAAAGCCATCTCTGGGCACAAGATCTCATTTACAAAGAGAGTATAGAATAACTAACTAACACAATTTAAATTGTGATAGAGAAATACCCAAGTCAATGGGTAGTTTCTTTCATCCAGGAAAGACAGTTTACTCAATTTTCTATCTCTGAGTATTGGAATTGACTCAATTTTCCATTTCCTTAGATGTTACAAACACAAGTTTGTGTTTCCTGGTGGAGAACTTTGTTAGTCCTATTGTGAGAAAAAATATAATGCCCCTTAAAATGGCCAGAATCATTTCCGTCAGAATACAACCCAAAGCTTGTATTTGCACTGGGTGAAACTAAAGACTTAGTTAATCAAAGGAAGAAATATCCTAGGGATACAGTTTGGGGAATTAGCAATGGGAAAGACCAAAGCTAAGTACAAAAAATAAGTTTTTCTACTAGTTTAATTTAGGTGATTATGTTACAAACAATTTGCCACTATGAAGTGTAGAAAATGTGATGATACCTGGAGACTTATAGGTGAATAGATGCCTGAGATCTTGCAATCTCTCCAGCTTTAAAAATCATTTGTAAGGAATGCCCTGAGAAAAAGAAACAGAAATTCAGTGTTTCAAAGATAGAAACTATGAAATCAAGAAGTGTATCCATGGCTTAATGATATGACTCAATATTCATTAAAATTCATAAAATTGTGATTAGCATTGCTTTTGTGTCAGCTTTTACCTCACACATGGTATCACAGGGATTCTGTTAAAATGACTAACTCTCACAAGTCTCCTGTTTTCTGCCTGTCTTTCTTGTTATGAAAGACATAATACAAGAGACTTTGATCAGGGAATTGAAGTTCTCCCATGAAAGATGAATGTGTCTACAGAAATACCACCATTTCCCTGCATGCAGGTGGAGCATTTCTTAATCTCACTTTTGTCAAGGGATTGCCTGACCAGCCAGTATTTTCTGATCTGTGAATAAGACCTGTTGACAATTTCAGAAGAGACAGAGACAATCAAAGCACAGCAGTGCCTCCCACAGACACACAAAGTCATGTCTGACTATATTTTCAACTCCACATGAACTACATTTTCAGTTTTACTCTCTAACATTCACAGCAGTGGGAAAGATACATAAATAATGAGGCTACAGGTCATAACAAACTATATGTGTGTTTCTATACTACATTAAGAAATTACCCTGGCAAGAAGTTCACTTTGGATTCAAAATTAAATATAAATTAATGATTGTCCTTCACAACATCGATAACAAACTCTGGAATACTCAGTGTGTATACGATATTGATTTTTAACTGTGCAGTAAGTGTCCTGAAAATACTTCCCACCTGTTTTCACTGTATGAAGCTCCAAATTATTCTCTGTTGGTGAATAAGCACTGGCATCTATGTATGACTCCTCTATGTTATTTGTGTTAATTACAAAAGCTGATGACACTGTCAGCTGCCTGATATTTCTTCCAAACAAAATGGGCATTTTATATGGACTCAATCCTTTAATCTTTAACATAAACCCTGTTTTATAGCATTCTCACCATTATGTTACCAGAGCAAGTTTTTAAGATTACATAATCTGCCCATTGAGTGATAAAATTACCGTCTCACATGCATAAGCACACACAGCATACATTTCTCCTCCCAGTTGCCCATATACACTGTAATATTGTTCACATTCCTCTCACTTTTCATTGTTAGGATTTGCTTGCAGAGGCTATCACATTGAAGCACAATTAATATCACTACAGGTACTTAGGTAAATGAACATTCAGGCCACCTGCCTAGCTCTGAGATAACTTATATGTGCCCATATATCCACATATAATGGTGATAATATATCTGGCCATGAGTACATAGACAGCAAAAATGTAAACTGCCATTTATACTTGAAAAGTCCCTCTATACAGTGGCATAGTTCCAAGAATTGAGACTTTCTTAATGCTTTTTCTCATTAAATCAAAACAGAGCATGTTCTTAAGCACCTGCAGACAGTGCTTAAAATGCCATCACCAGCTTTAATTATAAGGAGAATTCAATTAAGAGAAAAATGGAATCAGATTGCTGCAAACAATTTAGCAGATACTGGTCATGTTGAACATAAAAATTATAACAGGGCCACCACACATAATGGGGGATTGTATTCATTTTGCATAAATAAAGCTCTGAAGAGCAATTGGTTTCTAACAAGTAATGGGGATGAACACCAGTAGATAAGTTTCACTGCACTGATAGCATTCCAAAGTTCTTCAGCTTACTGTCTCCAAATTAATAAATATTAGCATACTTAAATAAGTGTAAAGGAAATAAAAGAATAATGATAGAACAATGGTGCATTTTTTTCATGCCTGTGTACACTGGCTGAAGACTCTTCACACACAATGAGATGTTACTAGAAAGTTCTGCATGCATGTTAGAGTCAGTGAAACACAGTATCATTTATTGTAGCAGTTACATCAACTTCACTAAATTATGTTATTTTTGGTATAGATGTAGAAATGACAAATCCAGGGCTGTCTGCAATCCTATTATATATCTGTAACAGTGAAAGGAATTGAGAAAGGCAAGAATAAACAACAAGCTTATCAGTTGATGGCACACAAAGACTTCTGGAGCTATGCTTTGTGTGATAATTTGTCATCTCCTAGGTACCACATCAGAAAGATTAACTGCTGCCACAAACAGGGGAAATTTGGGAAGGACAGAAGGTATTTGTTTTCATATGCTAGTTGCTTTTCATCCACACTGCTTGTGTAATGCAAATAGACACCAATTCTGCTTGATTCAAACTAATTCACAGGCAGAAAACAATAGGCATGTTTTCTAATTGAGCAACAGCTTCTTCAGAATAGGGTCTGTAACTCTTTATTTCTGAAATATCTGTAAAGTGGTATCAAAAGACATGCACATATTCTTTGCTGACTTTTGAAATGTAAACAGTTCATAGGGCACCCAATTTAAATACTAGCTGGTCTATTTTTGTATTTTGTAGTTTAAATAGGTATATGTTGCACAATTCTTAGTAGTACACTATAATCAGGAATGTATGAAGTTTGATTAGTTGACTCATATATGCATGATGGGGAATGTCCTTCTGTTTATGTATCTCTTATTAGTTGAAGAATAAAATACTTTTTGGCCAATGAGGCAGGAAGATAGGTGGAAGTAGGAGATGAGGAGGATTCTGGAAAATGTAGACAGAGTCAGTTACCATGTAGGACACCAGAGGACTAATGGATCCAGACCATTCTCTGGAAATACTTAGACTAACAGAGATGAGTTAATAATTAAAACAGAGCTAGCCAATAAGAAGCACTAGTCATCAGCCAACAGTATTATAATTAATATAGCATCTGTGTGTTCATTTGGGGCTGATATAGCTGTGGGACCAGGCTAGCATAAAGAACCATCCATAACAAAATGGTGCCGGCAATGTGGGTTGTAAAAACTTCCATGTATAACCTGCCAAAACTTAAAAAAGGGGATTTTAAAAACAAAAGAACAGAGACAAGCACAACTTCTTGGAAGCAGCATTTTCTCAGGTGAGCTCTATTTTCCAGAGACATTCCGCTCCTGAAAGAGCAGTTTCCTGACTCAGCATAGAGGCAAAAAGCACAGGGCTCTTTTACCAATCAAGTGCTGTTAACACGAAGATAAGACTTGCCTGGCAAGAAAAAGATAGATATACAGTAAAGACAGATTCAAATGAAGAAAAACCTCTAAAGAATTTACAGGTTTAAAAATATACATAGGCTTGGGAGAGAAAGAACAAGGATAAGTCAAAAGGAAATAAGGTCAAAAAGGAAATAGAGTAGATGCGTATGGTGGCCCATTCCTTTGATCCCAGCACTTGGGAGGCACAGGCAAGCAGATCTCTGTGATTTCAAGGCCGGTCTGGTGTACAGAGTGAATTCCAGGTCAGGCAAAAATACACTGAAAAACCCTATACCAGAAAATGAAAAAATAAAAAGAGCAATAAAAAAGCCATATAAGGATGGAAAATAGAGAGTCTGGAAACTGCATGTTATAGTGTTGTATTTGCATTGTTTGTTTGCTGAGGAAAGAGCTAGAACTGCTAAAATACACTTGATTATAAATGCTGCTGGATTAATCCAATGTATATACTATGAAAAGGCTTTGACTTTAAAATTTAAGTCTGAGGATTGGTTACTTTGGAAAAGAATTTGTGCTTTTGTTTACACAGAAAAGGAAAAGCTTTGGATTCCTTCCAGACTAATTGGTTTGATCAAGCAAGACCCCCTGATGATCCAAGTGATCCACCATCCAAGATAGCTGGGATGATGCAGCCCCATAGACCACTACATCCAGGATTTGGTCAAGTTTCTGGGTTCTCAGGATTCCCATGACAGCGTCCCCAAATAGCAGGAAGTTGTTTAGAGAGAACAATGCCCAAAATCCAAAAATTGTTTATAAATGTTTGGGTTCACTTAAATTTAGTTGGTTATAAATGATTAATATTCACAACCAATCTCTTTTAAAAGGAAAAAGGGGGAATATGATATACAAATGACTACTTTGTATTGGTATTGATTTTTGATTTATTGATACAAATTTAAGGCCAATTTTGTTCTAGATATATTTCTTTTCTGGTTTTAAACACCTTTTTAAAAATGTAATATATAATTAAATATGATTATATAAAGTCGCCTATAATAGTCAAAACTTATAGTTAGGTTAGCTAGGTTTTCTAGATATGCAGAGATATATTTCAAATGGATAGATATGCTTCAAACCTTTCAAAGACCTACAGAATAATTTAATAGACCTACATTTAAATTCCATTTAAAATGGTTTAGGGTTTTACATGACAGTGAGTGGGCCACAACTCCTGCTGGAAAAACCAGTTACTTCAGAGAGGAAGATGGGCATCAAAGAAACTCATTATGGAGTTTTCCTTCAATATGGCAGAAATAGCCATTTGGGCAAGAAATTGTTCTTGTCTGCCTGTTTGACTGTATGCTCTCTAAACTGGACATGCAAGACCCACAGGAAAGTTACTGATGAATTTGCCAAAACAAGATGGGTTCCTGATTCATGAAAGAGTCTGCCAGACATTCTGTAGGCCACAGAGAAAAATGACAAACTGCCAATACAGGTGGACAGTTTCAAATTTCCTGCTTTGATGAGAATTCTACCAGACACACTCTGGGCTATGGACTGAAGACAGATGCTCCAATGTTACAGAGGAACTTTGGGTCACTGTCCAGGCAGCAAGATGTCTCTGTCAATACTAGAGTTTACAAATTATCCTTCTGTGGTCTTTGATGGAGTTGAAGATAGATAGTTATGGTTTCATTAGTTATGATAAAAAATAAGTTACATATAAGATTTTAGACTCATAAAGATAGGAGGGATGATATAAAATTTTCTTTAAATTTTACCATATGTTAATGACTAAATATTATAATTATAGTTCTTGCTTAATAACTGTTTTGTTACATATAATTTGACTATGTTAAAATTAAAACCTTTCTTTTTATTTAGACAGAAAAGAGGAGATGATGGGGGATATCCTTCTGTATAGGTGTGTCTTATTGATTGATGAATAAAATACTGTTGGGCAAATGAGGCAGGAGGATAGGCAGGATTTGGAGATGAGGATTCTGGGAAACATAGGCAGAGTTAGTCACCATGTAGGATGCCAGAGAAGTAAGAGTTTCAGACTCTTCACTGGTAAGATAAGAGCATGTAGAAACACTTAGATTAATAGAGATGAGTTAATACTTAAGACAAATCTAGCCAATAAGAAACCCTAGTCAGCAGTCAGCAGTTAATATAGCATCTGTGTGTTCATTTGGGCCTGATGCAGCTGTAGGACCAGGCTTGTGGGAAGAACCATCCCTAACATACCCATATACCTATGAAAGTACAATGTGAGTCAAGAATAAAGACACATTTATTACATCTGCAAGTATCCCTGGAGTTCTTGTTTGATTGCCTTTCTATATTCATCATAGTGTTGAACACCATAAAGTCTCTCAGTAAAACATTTTACTTTGTGTCTCATAACTAGACTTTAATCTGAGCTCTCCTCTTACTTCACATCCTTCCTTTCAGCCTCTTTTTCTAACTGTCTTCTCATAAATGTCAGTGGTAATTTCTATTAGTTTACCTCCATGCACATAATGGTGGCTTTTGAACATATAATTCTGAGTCTCAACTAATACCTCCCAAATATTTATAGCCTCTAAATGAACATGTTTACCTGAGAGTAACAGTGCAACAATATGAAGTGTCTTGACCTGCTACAATAGATCTCATTAGACCAAAAATTTCAGATAATTTCCATCCTTTACCTTCCTCTGATTGTATATGTTTCTGTACTCTGCACCTTGTCTTTATCTTCATCCCTCTATAATGCATTCACCTAACCCCTATTAATACCCAAAAAGTTTTACTTTGTCTCTAGAGCATTTATTTACCATCAGTACTATATGTTAATTTTTCCTTTTGTATACTGTAAGTCTGATCATATCACATCCCTGCCTTGTTTTTTTTAAGATTTATTAATGTTAAATTTTTATATGTAGGGATGTTCTGTCTACATACATCTCTGTGTATCAGACAACTGCCTGAAGCACACAGAGGCCAGAAAAGAATTGGGGGCACATGCCTTTAGTCCCAGCACTCAGGAGGCAGAGGAAAGTGGATCTCTGTGAGTTCAAGACCAACCTGGACTACAAGAGCTAGTTCCAGAACAGCCTCCAAAACCACAGAGAAACCCTGTCTCAAAACAAAACAAAACAAAACAGCAGAAAAAAGGACATTACATGATACACCACTGAAGGTGCAGAGGGTTGTGAGCCATGATATGGATATTGGAAATTAAATCTGGGTCACCTGAAAGAGCTGCAAGTGCTTTGAATTATTGAGACAACTCTCAAGCCTTCTGAACTGACTTTTCATATCATAAGAAAAATCCTCTTCTCTGTTGCTTAGATTGTTAGCTGGTGTCATCTTTGTAGATGTCCAGACATTTCCCTAGGGCCTGATTTCTCTGTAAACCAAAAATGTCTCCCTCTATTATGATATCTCCATTCTTGTTATCATCTATTCATCCCGAGTCAAACTTTACATCCTCTACATCCCTCCTCTTCTCCCCTTCTCATTCTCCCAGCTCCCTCCCCACTCTTCCTGTGCTCCCACTTTGCTCAGCATATCTTGACCCTTTTCCCTTCTCTGGGATACCATGTATGTCTCTCTTAGGGTCCTCCTTGTTTATTAGCTTCTTTGGCAGTGTGGATTGTAGGCTGGTAATCCTTTAATCTATGTCTAAAATCCGCATATGAGTGAGTTACCTGGCTCAGAATTGTTTCTTCTAGTTCCATCCATTTTTCTGCAAATTTCAAGATTCCATTTTTTTTCTGAGTAGTACTCCATTGTGTCAATGTACAACATTTTCTGTATCCATTCGTTGGTTGAAGGGCATCTAGGCTGCTGCCAGTTTCTGGTGTATTACAAATAGTGCTGCTATGAACATCGTTGAACAGATGTCCTTGTTGTATGAATGTGCTACCCTGATAATGGGATTGATGACTGTCTTATATGCCATCCTATAGCCTCCATCCAGCAGCTGGTGGAAGTAGAAGCAGACACCCACAACTAATCACTGAACTGAACTGAAACTCAGATTCAGAGAAGGACCAGTGAAGAGCACAGGCATCCAGACCAGGCTGGTGAAACCCACAGAAACAGCTGACCTGAACATCAGGGAACTCTTGCTCCCCAGACTGATAGCTGGAACATCAGCATGGTACTGACCCAGACCCCGGGAAATGGGTTTCTATGTGGATACCTCAGAAATCTACAGGACCTCCTGTAGAAGTTCAGTACTTACCCCTAGTATAGGTGTGGGTCTTTGGGAGCCCATTCCACATAGAGGAATACTCCCCAAGCCAAGACACATGGGGATGGGCCTAGGCCCTATCCCATAAAGGATACAATAGACACTGATGACACTATGGAAGGCCTCATCATCCAGGGGGAGCAGAAAGGATATGTGATAGGGTTTTAGTTGTAGGGGTGGTGGGAGAGGAGGACAGGTGGGAGAAGGGAACTGGGATTGTCATGTAAATCAATCCTGTTTCTAATTGAAGTTGAAAAAATAAAGCCAATCTTGGTAGTATGGCTCACTTGCTCCTTCCTATCCCAGCTTCTCCTTTCCATTCTCACTCTTCAATCTCTCATCTCTTGTTATATCACTGCACAAGTGATGAACTGTAGGCATGTCCATTTTCAATGATTTAAAACAACGCTTTATTAGTTATTGCCTGAGAAACCTTTTCCATTTTACAGAATTTTCAGAGACTATTACTTCTCTGAAATGGTTTTGCTGAGTTTGCTTTTGAGATTATAATGTAATCACTTTTCTCCATTTTCTGTTCTCTCTCCAAACATTACCAAATAACCTTCTCCATACTCTTTCAAATCCATTTTTCACTGCTAATGCACGAATATGTGTATATACATATATATATATTACTAAGTATAATGTGATAAATCCATACATATATTTGTAGGCATCATCTTGGGGATCTTTGTTAGGCACTGGACACCCAATTGGTGTTGGAAAACCACCTCTCCAGCTCCAGATTTCCTCATTGCCTGTAATTCTAAGTGTAGTTTGACACCACATGAGCTTTACCTCATCCACTTTGAATTATTTGCTGGTGTAATTCTTGTTCAACTAAATTGGAGCTATCCTGTTGGTGATACTTTATTAGTGTAGCTTCTGACATTACAAGGAGACAAGCTTACAACACATACCCTGATCCTCTGGCTCATAAAATCATTAAATTTCCTATTACACAGTGTTTCTTCAGCTTTTGCTTTGAGGGTGTTTTGAGCATCCATTGAGATGGTGCTCTGCCTTCTTTATATGATTGACTGTGGTTTTCTCAAGTGGGTATTCCTCTATTGCAAAGATAATTATCCTTGATGAGGAATAATCTACACTCATATGTGAGTATAATTATGAATGTATATATATATTGTTATTATTGATTAAATTAGTGGTTATAGATTATCTTCAAACAACTATGAATTTACTAGTACATTACTAGCTATTTACCTAGATTCCCAGTACCATGCATCATTTTTCTCTTGTTGGGTGGATTTATATCTGCATTGATTGATTGATTGATTGATTGTAGTCAGGGTTCCTCTGTGTAGTCTTGCCTGGAAGTTGCTCTGTAGACTAGGCTAGCCTGGAACTCAGAGTTCTGTTTGCCTGTGCCTCCTAAAGGCTGGGATTAAATGCTTGTGCCACCACCACCCAGCTGCTGAGTGGATCTTAAGTCCAATTAAACAGCTGTTGTTTGATCCCAAGGTATATGTGTCACAATGGCATCATCATGATTATCATGCTATGCTGGTCATTTATGTACTGAGTACGTGGTACATCTAAGTAGCTCTGTTTGTTGCCTCCATCCTTTTGAAGCCTGCATGTTGCATTCTGGTACCATGAAAAATAGTTCCCACAAGGGAGCATTCTGGCCACTTGCAGCTCATGGATCTCTGTATTGGAAGGTCAAGATGTGTTCAGAAATGGGGACCTAGCTTCTAACTCCCAGGGTGGGGCTACAAAGGGCAACAGCAATTGGCTATATGTTTGGGAGCCTTTTGAACAGCTCTGTTCAACAAAATGAGAAGCAAACTTCTCATGTTTTGTACTGGGTTTTTGTTAGGTAGTTGGTGTGTGTTTATGTTTCTCATGGAATTACATGTTTTAAAAGATAAATAGTCCTTTGTAGCTTTTTTGGATATCCTTAAATTATTTTATCTACACCCCTCCTTCTTGTGGACTTTACATCCTCTTCCCTTTCCTTTTCACTTGTATGCTGCTATTCCCCTTTACCTTCCCTCCAGCTTCTTTTGTGTCTACATCCTTCACCTTCCCTAAAACCCTTTTTCTTTTCCATTTTCTTGATCAGACCACTGGTATCCTACTATTCTTCTCTTTCTCTATTGTTTTCTAATCTCTATTTTGGCAATAGTCCTGTTTTACTTTCTCAGCCTTTGTTTTGGTGACTTTTAAAGTTTAGGTGAGATTTTATTTTCCCTTTCTCTTCTTCCTCTGTCTCTCTGTAGATACTTATGGAGGAATTATTCATATTGTATTAGGATTATTATAAGTATCCCAAAACAAAAGACAAGAATTTGTTTCCTTAATCTGACATAGATTATTATTTGCCAATAAACGGAGTGCATGACATTAAAAATTCCTCATTTGTTTCTAGCATATTGTTAGATAGTTCTCTTATCTTGTTGTATTAGATAGTTATACTAGCTGAAGGTATGTTTCTTTTTAAATTATTATTAAAAGCTTTCATTACACTGTAATTTCATCATATTCTTTCTCCTCCCTTAGGCTCCAACTTTACAAAAAGAACTACAGGCAATGGTGAGAGGTCAAGAAAGAGTCTTCTTCAAAAAAGAGCATACCAATTGGGTATCCAGTACCAAATCATAATATCTGAAATCATATATACAAGTAAATATACTAAGTAGATCATATTTAAAAATATTCTATATACAAATAATGCACATTCATACAACAAGGACATATGTCCAACCATATTCAAAGCAGCATTGTTTGTAATAGCCAGAACCTGGAAGCAACCTAGATGCCCATCAACTGAAGAATGGATAGAGAAAATGTGGTTCATTTATACAATGGAGTACTACTCAGCAGCAAAAAGGAACAGAATCTTGAAATTCATAGGCAAATGGATGGAACTAGAAGAAACCATCCTGAGTGAGGTAACCCACTCACAAAAAAGAAAAACATGGTATGTACTCACTCATATATGAATTTTAGACATAGAGCAAAGGTTTACCAGCCTACAGTCCTCTTCACCAAAGAAACTAGGAAACAAGAAGGACTCTAAGGGAAAAATGCATGGACCCCAGAGAATGGGAAGGGGCAGGATCTCATAAGCTAATTGGGAGCATGAGCATAGGGGAGAGGGAGCTACCAGAATGAGAGGAGAAGAGGAGTAGAGTGGAGGAAATGGACAAGCAGAAATATTGAGATGGGGGAAGAGTAGAAGAGATCAGGATGAGAGATACCATATCAGAGGGAGCCATTATAGGTCCAAGGAGGGATATGGCACTAGGGAGATTTCCAGAGATCTATAAGGATGACGAAAACTGACAATCTTGGCAATGGTGGAGAGGATAACCTAAATGCCCTTCCCATATAATGAGACCGATAACTACTTTTTATGCCATCCAAAAGCCCTCATCCAGTGGCTGATGGAAGCAGGAGCAGACATCCACAGATATACACTGAACTGAACTCTGGAACATAGTTGCAGAGAGGGAGGAATGAAGATCAAAGCGGTCGGTACCCGGCTGGTGTCACCCACAGAAAGAGCTGGCCTGAACAAGGGGGAGGAAGCACATGGACCCAAGACTGCTGTCTGGGAGGCCAGCATAGGAATGATGCAGACCCCTGAACATGGATGTCAATGAGGAGGCCTCTGCATTCTAGGGGGCCCCTGGTAGTGGAATTAGTATTTTTCCCTTGTGTAAGAAGGGACTTTGAGAGCCCATCTCACATGAAGGGATGCACTCTCAGCCTGGACACATGGGGGAGGGCCTAGGCCCAGCCCAGGATGATGTGATGGACTTTGGGGAGCCCCCATCGAGGTTCCTACCCTGCCTGGGGAATGGAGGGTGGATGGGGTGCGGGGTAAATGGGGTCTTTGGGGGAAGTGCTGGGGGTGGGTTGTGGGGAAGGGGAGGGAGAGGCAGAGGGAGAAGGATTGACATGTGAAGCAAACTTATTCCTAATTTGAACTAATAAAAATTAATTACAAAAAAGAAATATGTTATATATTTAGAACATATATACACATGTATAATAACAATTAATGGAAAATGAGCTCATGGATTTGAAAGAGAGCAAGGAGGGATAGATTGGAAGTTTTGTATGGAATTATGATGAAGGGAAATCATGTAATTGTGTTATATTCACCAAAATAAAGTAATTTAAAAAATATGTAAGTCTTTTAAGAAAGATCCATATGATAACAACAGTTTATCCAAAAAGTTAATGTGATATATGGTTTACATAATAAAAATATAAAACTGAAGATCCAACGATACTTAGAAGAAGGTCAGATTTGTGGGAAACAAAGGGAAGGGCCTCTAATTATAGTAATACTGATGATATTCCTGGCACATGGATGGAAAATGATAGAAGAAACTGATGGTCAATACAGTCTTGCAGGATGAAAATAAGAAAATGTGGCAAATTCTTTGCTGAATCTACAATATATTTGTAGCCATAATTTTTTAATCAAGGTCAACAGTAGATCTCAAGTTCAGGAAAGAAGACTAAGACTGAAGGGTGTTTTGTGCTGCTAATCTTGAACTGAGGCCGTGAAATTATACACAGAGTGAAACTTTATCTTCACTTTACCTTTTTGTGAGAGAATTTGTATATAGGTTAAAATCAATTTTAGCTATTTTATTAGTCTATAATAGTAACTGGAAATTACTTACACAAAGATATTTGATGGTTTTTGTTGTAGTTATTTGAGTATTTTGTCTTGTTTTCACTTGTTTGTGTGAGATGGGATCACAAGTAGCCCACAGCAAACTTGAAATCACAATGTATCCGAAGATGATTTCATACCTGACCTTCCTATATCTACCTTCCTAGTGTAAGGATTACAGTAGTATACCATCTCAGCAAGGTTAAAGTAAGTTTTCCTTTTTCATATGTGAATAAATATAATTGAATTCCTTCAACCCAGTGAAAACTCATTCAAAATAGATTTAACTAAGATTCAAATACTATTTAGGTAAAGTTCTATATTGTCTGTATCACAGACTAAGAATTCTGAAGTTGCTTAATGAATTAATCTTGCATCTATTCTTCAGCATTCTTCTTAAAATCCAATTACTATAGAGCTGAATGCTTAAAGTGGGTAACTTTGTTTCAAATGATAGTAGCTGGTATAAAACATTCTGTGAGCAAACATTGATATTATTGCTTAATTAAACTCAACCATTTGTTTCTTCTAATCAACTCTCTTTGTTGATAAGCTTTCCTTTGCATTTACAGCTAATAGAGAGACATCACATCCTCAGAATGCTGGAATTAGCCATGTGTCTGAGTTCTAGTTTAGAAATTAATCAGAGTAGTTTCTTGACTTTCTGGTGTGTATCAGATGTTTTCCCAGTACTCCCTTCTTCCATCAAAGCACAATAGTCCAGAAATATATGAAGGACTCTAATATTTAAGAAGCATATATACTATCTAAATGGAAAAATAATTTTAAGTGTTTTATTTATAGTTGTCTCTAACTAAAACCATAAGAGTAAATTTCAAATAAAACTCCATAATTTTTCTCTCAAGATATTAAAGTTCCTTGTATCTTCTATAAAGACCACAACAAATTTACATTTCTTTCTTGAAATTGATTAACAATCAAAAACTCAAGTTTGTTTGTCTCAAGAATTAGGACGAGAACATGTTCGTGTGTGTTTTCAACAAATTACTTGTTATGGGTTTGATTATTTCCCCCTAATAATCACTATACTGAGACCCTAGCCTCCACTATCATAGAAAATGTGAAATTACTGGTCTATAAAGAGCTGGTTCAGATTATGTGAGATCATGAGCATACAACTTACCCTAAGTTTCTTCCTTGGGAAGAGAATATTTTATTATAGAAACATTTACAGAAGTGCTCACATTGTCAGACCCAGCATAGGTGGTTCCCAGAAGCCAAGTGGTGAAGCCTCAAATGATGTTTAGTCTGCAGACACCCTGATAATGTACTTTTAGACCTCAGGTCTGTGAGAAAGTTGTGTTGTATAAGACAAACAACTGTGACATTTCCTAAAACAAACTTATACTACCCCAGGCTAATTCACTGAGCTTGAGCTAACAGTGTTTTTAATGATTAAATAAACTGTTTTCTAAGAGTATAATTTTAAAAAGTAGGTATTGGATTTTAAAAGCTGACTTTGTTAAGAGGCCTCAGATATGTGTAGAGTCTATCTGAAAATAGCTACTACTATGTTGGGTTTACATAATATACAATGAGAAAGTAACATATCTAGTGTCACACACATAGAAAATAGATAAACCATGATTTTGAAGCATGCAGTCTAATTCCAGAGTCTATTATCTGAGTCAGCGCATATAGAAATAATCAAATCCACTTGTTATTGAAAGTAAACCAGAGTCTACTGCCCAGGACAAGGGGGAAAGTGAGATCCATGAAAAGAATATAACAAATGTAGGAGTACAGCTCAGTGGCAGAGTGCTTTGTCTTACATCTGATCATCAATAAAAGTATTCCAAGACATTAAAAAGTCATGTAATTCCTTCCCACCTTCCATTTTCTAAATTCCAAGTGTGAGGAATAATTCAGGGAAGTTCAATTTATGCCAATTTGTGGCCCTAAGATGGTGTTTTCTGCATCTTGTCTTCACTTAAAATTTTTAATTAAAAAGAAAAGACCTTTTATACAATCAGAAAAAAATTGACCAGAAAGCAAAAGGAATCTACAGGTTGTGTTATGGCCAGTCTGCTTTTTCCTCCAAATTTCATAGTGAAAGCATGTTAATGGTACTTTGAGGTATGATCTTTTTTGGGTAGTGATGATAACCACATTAAATTATGAAGGTGAAATGCAGAGATGAATTAGTAGCCTAATAAAAAGGTCCAAAATAGAAATCTTGCTCTGCCGTGGCATGTCAAATCATCTTTAGTGGTATGATATAATAAAGTCTCTAACAAGATGCCAAGCCTATTGATGTTTAGGTGCTAGCCTTTCATACCATGAACTAAATGAACCTTTCATCTTTTCAAATTAATTAGACTATGATAGTCAGTTTCAGGATTCATTTAAATAGGAAATGCAATAATGATGGCAATAAATAGGGAACATGGGAAAAACAAACCATAGCTCGAAGTTAAATTGTTATAAAGAAAAGGGTGAGATATGAGCAACACTATGGGAAAATTTCTGTCCATGACTCTAATTAATAAGAAAAGGGACCATATAGGAATGTGAGCAGTAGAAGTAGAAAACAAAGAAAGTGGGATCTCAGGACTTTGTAGAAATATATAAACTCAAGTATGTGTGCTGTAGATTTTCAGAACAATCAGAGACTTGGCTTCAGCTGTGGCACATATTCCAATTGGTTCCTTTTTCTTTGAACATTGGGGAGTGCATCCCTCCAGAGACCACACAAAGGCAATTTGGACAATGTAAGCAACAACTCTGACTCTCTGCCATCTTGAGTGTTCTAACCTGAGGATCCACAGGGGGTTCTCCAATTTTCCTTTATTGGTGCTTTGTTCTTTGCCATAATAAGGACTAGGGTTAGAGAACATAAAGAAGAATGCTATTTTCTGGTTATAAATTCATTTGGAATACATGACACTGATTTGGGAAATATATACTAAAGGAATTTTGAAAAACTAAGAGGGAAAACATCAAGATCCTTAACTATTTCCTTTCTTATGGACAAAATAATTGTATTTCTATAAGTATAAACTGTTTATACATAATGTACAATCCACATAAATACCATGCATATTTTCAGTTCACAG